>NC_069507.1:194272901-194292901 GCF_027579735.1 Bombina bombina | reverse complement strand
GTTCCAGTGCTATTGGAATCAGAATTAAACACGCTTCCGAAAGAAAGCAGACTTTGCAAAATCCTACCGATTTAAGGCTCGTGAATTCTGAGCTGTCCAAGCAGGAGATGAACTGAAGAGAAAAAGTAGAGAAGAAATCAGAAGAGAAAAAAAAAAGTAGTGAATTTAAGGGCAGAACGCATTAAAAAATATATATATGGAAGCAGAATGCAAAATGACCAGGGGAAGAAAGCAGATAGTTGTTAGAAAACAAAACTAGGAAGGAGAGAAAGGAATTGAATTAATGGTATGCAAAAGGGGAATACTTTTCCTAAAACACATTCATTATAAAAATAAACAAAGAAATATCTCAGTCTGCAAAGGAAGGCTGGGCTGGAGGCCAAGATTGGACAAAGCACACAGGCCCTGCCAGGCAGCAACTGATTTAAGAGACTCCGTCCAACATCAGGGCTCAAACAAAACACTGTGGGACCCCAAGGTCTCCATCCAAGTTACCAGATGGAAAGCTATTCCTTGTACATGTGCGGAGGAAAGGGAGTCTTGTGTTGTCCAGGGAGCAGTGGAGGAATGTGTGCTATAAATGAACTATTTCTGAAACAAATCGGAAGCAAAGAAATGTATTTTGTAATCCTAATAAGCTTAATTATAATAAAAAAATCTAGCCAGTGACATTTTACAATCGTATAAGCAATGTCAAATTTGTGTTCACATTAAAGTGACAGTAAAGTCAAAATTAAACTTTCATGATTCAGATAGAGCATGCAATTTTAAACAACTTTCTAATTTACTTCTGTTATTAAATTTGCTTCATTCAATTGTTATCTTTTATTGGAGAGTAGAACTAGGTAGGCTCATAAGAGCTCAGGAGTGTGCACGTGTCTTTAGTACTTTGTAGCAGCAGTGTTTTGCAACATTGTATAAGAAAGCTACAAATAATGTTGCAAAACTCTGCTGCCATAGAGTACTAAAGACACGTGCACACTTCTGAGCCTACCTAATTTTACTCATCAATAATAAGATACCAATAGAAAGAAGCAAATTTGATAAAAGAAATATATTGGAAAGTTGTTTAAAATTGCAAGCTCTATCTGAATCATGAAAGTTTAATTTTGACTTTACTGCCCCTTTAATATAAGGTTACTTATATTATGGACTTTTTTTGGGGGTGCAATTTAGATTTTTAAAAATCTGATTTAAATGGTGAATCTTCATTTTTATTATTTTCTATAGAATTTTATAGGACACATTATAAAAAAAAATAATAGGACTCTTTTTCCAATTGTTTATAGAACATCTTTAGAAATAATTGTAAAGGACTCAAATCAATTGGGGTGAAATATAGACCGAATGGATATGTAAAATATTGTTCAGAATCAGATTATGTGCTTGACACCAAAACTGTCACACTCTAAGCAGTGTTAAAAGGGTATTATGGGGGGGGGGGGGTTATCTACAACCAATTACAAGAAATGAGAATTGTAGGGCTGAAGCAGTGGCTTGTGCATCTGTATATGTGTATGAGTATGTTTAAGAGTGAGCATATGTGCATATTCATATAACAAATTTGCTGTATATGGCATTTTTATGACTAGTTGTGTATGCGTATGTGTAAGCAGATATGCAAATATGAAGAATTGGTGCAAATGTAATAAATATATATATGACAAAAGGACAGATGCAGAAACATAGTTCTATAGATAAAAGGGAAAAAGCACAATTTCATAAATGTTTGATCTCTCCAACCAGAAATTCTATTCACTAAGATCTTAAACACTTTATTGAAAAGGATTAAAACAACAACACATGAATTATAGAGATTTCTCTCACTGGAGGGGAATCTCTTCTTATCTTAGCGAATATAGAGCTTGCGGTAGATATGCAAAGAAAGGAAAATGCACATAGATTATAATGGAAATTAATATGTAAAAGGAAAAAAGGATAGAATCCTAAAGTATAAAATACAATTAAAGTGCCATAAAACATTTTGAGATCTGTCCATATTCTAAAAGTAAAAATAGTTTGCATAAAAAAAATGTTTAAAAATTGCTGGCAATGACTGTTAAAGTCTTGCATTCTACCATATCAATGGTGGATATATATGCAGCCATAAAAGGAATTGTGGGGGGGGGGGGGCGGGGAGTTAGAGCTGTACAATTCGGACACTTAAAAGAAAGTGTTAATGGCGAGGCACTGCAGTATAAATTTGCAGGTAAAGTAATTAAAGTACATATTATATTTTGTCTCTATCCCAACCTGTTTTATGCCCCTTTAATTATCCAACAACATTTAAGAAAAACAAAATAACAGATTTATGACAACTAAATACTTATTTTATTCAATTGTAGAAAATAAAATGTTATTTATAGCAAGTACAATACAAAAACACAAATACAATAATGAAAAACAAATCGCTAATTCAGTTTATGATTTAATACATTTCACAAGAGTTCCTGACTTCCAATAATCCTCTGTTAATTTTAGCTGGGAGGTTTTCAATCATACTGCCTAAATAAACATTAATGTTTTATACAACAGCTCGTTCATGAACTCAAAAATCTAATCTTTATCTGTTCTTATTATGGGGACAGATGATCATGTTAATTAAAGAATTGGAAATGTTACATTCAAATGTTCAGGATTTTGATTATAAAGTAGCAAGATAACTACAATAAACAGTCTGTGCATCATGAAATTTCCCTCCCTTTTCCTCTGCTAGATTAGATTTCATGTGGACTGCTCAGCATCAATATTACATCTACAAGGCTATTTAAAACAAATGGATGAACTGTGACAAAAGGTAGGATGTAAGGCTATAAAACTAGGCTTTGTTGTTTTCCACAAATCTATAATCCTGACAGATGCCAACTTTGTATCAACACATAGATACAGCAAAACTACAATCAATCTGGAGCAGCAAATCCCAACATTTTATAAGTTTTAGCAGAAACAGATAATTACCTCTGTTAAACACAGAGATTTGTGTCTTTCAGTGATGGATTTATTTGTAGCAGAGTATTTTCTCCTGATGGCAAACGTATTTCAAAATGAAATGCTTTTCCCTAGATTCTATCCATTCCATATAAGCAGGAATGGGGGGATTTTGCTGTCTGGAAGTGCTGGGATGAGAACAGATGGGAACCATGTGAGGAAAGAAGCGTGCTGGAATATTATGTTAAAGAGCAGCAAAAATATAAAGAGATTAGAGTGGGGTAAGAGATAAAGGGGAACACCATAGGTAAAAAACAAAATTTATGGTAACCTGATAAATGTATTGCTTTCCGGATATGGTTAGTCTACAACGTCCTCAATTACTGTTGGGAATATCACTCCGGGCCAGCAGGAGGAGGCAAAGAGCACCACAGCCAAGCTGTTAAGTATCACTCCCCTTCCCACAACCCCCAGTCAATCGACCAAAGGGAGATGGAGAAAAAGGAGTAACACAAAGGTGCGGAGGTGCCTGAGGTTTATTCAAAATTAACTGTCTTAAATAAAGGGTGGGGTCGTGGACTCACCATATCCGGAAAGAAATACATTTATCAGGTAAGCATAAATTTTGTTTTCTTTCCTAAGATATGGTGAGTCCACGACATCCTCAATTACTGTTGTAAACCAATACCCAAGCAAAAGTATCAAATTTGTAAAACGTATGCCGAGAAGACCAAGTTGCAGCCTTGCAAATCTGTTTCACAGAAGCCTAATTTTTGAAGGCCCAAGAGGAAGAGAGACAGCCCACGTGGAATAAGCTGTAATTCTCTCAGGAGGTTGCTGACCAGCAGTCTCATAAGCCAAACGAATAATACTTCTTAACCAGAAAGAAGTAGCAGTAGCTTTCTGACCTTTACGTTTTCCAGAGAAACAAACAAACAGGGCAGAAGACTGGTGAAAATCCTTAAGAGCATGCACAACGTCCAGATTGTGCAACAAACGTTCCTTAAAGAAGGAACAACAATTTCCTGATTAATAATTTTATCTGAAAAAACTTTAGGAAAAAAAAACAACTTCATACGAAGAACCGCCTTATCCGCATTAAAGATAATATAAGGCGAATCACACTGTAAAACCGAAAGTTCCGAAACTCTCCGAGCAGAAGAGCAAACAGAAACAAAACCTTCCAAAATAATAACTTAATACCTATGGAATGCCAAGGCTCAAACGGAACCTGCTGCAAAACTTTCAGAACAAGGTTAAGGCGCCAAGGAGGAGCAACACGCAAACACAGGCCTGATTCTGAACAGAGCCTGACAAAAGGATTGAACATCGGGCACATCTGCCAGACGCTTGTGTAACAAAATAGACAATGGAGAAATCTGACACTTCAGAGTACTGACTGACAAACCCTTCTCCAGAACTTCCTGGAGAAAAGAAAAAATCCTAGGAATCCTAACCTTACTCCAAGAGTAGCCCATGGATTCACACCAATTAAGGTATTTACGCCATACCTTATGGTAAATCTTTCTAGTTACAGGCTTGCGAGCCTGAATCAAGGTCTCAACGACCGACTCAGAAAACCCACGCTTAGACAGAACTAAGCGTTCAATGTCCAAGCAGTCAGCTTCAGAGAAACAAGATTTGGATGAAGTAATGGACCCCGAATTAGAAGGTCTTTACGCAGAGGCAACCTCCAAGGTGGAAGAGATGACATCTTCACTAGGTCTGCATACCAGATCCTGCAAGGCCACGGAGGGGCTATTAGAATCACTGATGCTCTCTCCTGTTTGATACGAGCAATGACTTGCGGAAGGAGCGCAAACAGAGGAAACAGGTATGCCAGCCTGAAAACCCAAGGAACTGCCAGAGCATCTATTAGAGTGGCCTGAGGGTTTCTTGACCTTGAACTGTACCTTGGAAGCTTGGCGTTCTGCTGAGACGCCATCAGATCCAGCTCCGGCACCCCCCATTTAAGGGTTAAACTGGAGAATACCTCCGGATAGAGTGCCCACTCCCGGGATGAAAGGTCTGTCTGCTGAGGAAATCCGCTTCCCAGTTGTCCACTCCTGGGATGTGGATGGCAGATAGACAGCAATTGTGAGCTTCCACCCATTGCACAATCTGAGCCACCTCCTTCATGGTTAAGGAACTCTGAGTTCCTCCCTGGTGGTTGATGTAAGTCACTGAGGTTATGTTGTCTGACTGGAACCTGATAAACCGGGCAGAAGACAACTGAGGCCAAGCCATCAGAGCATTGAAAATCGCTGTCAACTCCAGAAGCAGACTCCTCCTGAGTCCATAGTCCCTGCACCTTTAACGAGTCCCAGACTGCTCCTCAGCCCAGCAGGCTGGCGTCCATGGTCACAATTACCCAGGAAGGTCTCCGGAAGCATGTGCCCTGAGCCAGATGATCCTGAGAAAGCCACCACAGAAGAGAGAGTCTCTTGTCAACTGGTCTAGATCTATCCTCTGAGATAGATCCGAAAGATCTCTGTTCCATTGTCTGAGCATACATAACTGCAGAGCTCTTAAATGGAACCGAGCAAAGAGAATGATGTCCATGGAAGCGACCATCAGACAAATTACCTCCATACATTGAGCCACTGATGGTCGAACAGTAGACTGCAGAGAGAGGCAAGCAGCAAGAATCTTTGATTTTCTGACCTCCGTTAGAAAAATCTTCATAGCTAGAGAATCTATTATGGTCCCTAAAAAAACTACCCTTGTAGCTGGAACAAGGGAACTCTTTTCCAGATTCACTTTCCATCCGTGGAAACGCAGAAAAGATAACAAGGTCTCTGTATGCAATTTTGCTTGTTGAAAAGATGGTGCCTGAACCAAAATGTCATCCAAGTATGGCGCTACAGCAATTCCCAGAGACCTGATCACTGCCAAGAGAGCCCCCAGGGCCTTTGAAAAAATTCTCGAAGCTGTGGCAAGGCCAAACGGAACCGCCACAAACTGAAAGTGTTTGTCTAAAAAGTCAAATCTCAGGAACTTGTGATGATCCATGTGAATGGGAACATGAAGATACACATCCTTTAGGTCTATGGTTGTCATAAACTGACCCTCTTGTATCAAGGGAAAAATGGAACAAATAGTTTCCATCTTCAAGGACGGTACTCTGAGAAACCTGTTTAAACACTTCAGATCTAGAATAGGACGGAAAGTTCCCTCCTTTTTGGGAATTATAAACAGATTGGAATAGAAACCTAGACTCTGTTCCTGTACAGGAACTGGAACTATCACTCCAAGGGAGGAAAGATTGTGAACACATTTCAAGAATGCCTCTCTTTCTATCTGGTCTGCAGATAATCTTGAGAGGTGAAACCTGCCCCTGGGAGGAAAAGTCTTGAATTCTAATTTGTAACCTTGGGATACTATGTCCACAGCCCAAGGATCTGGAACATCTCGTATCCACGGTTGAAAGAACTGAGAAAGTCTGCTCCCCACTTGATCCGATCCCGGATCGGGGGCAAACCCTTCTTGCTGATTTGGATTTAGCTGTCGGTTTCTTTGACTGCTTCCCCTTGTTTCAAGACTGATTGGGTCTCCAAGAAGACTTGGGCTGCTCCTGCTTGGAAGAAGAAGGGGAAGGCTTTCCTCTGAAGTGACGAAAGGAACGAAAATTACTCTGACGTTCCTTAGATCTATGCTTCTTATCTTGAGGTAGAAAAGACCATTTTCCACCTGAAATATCAGAAATCATTTCTGCCAGACCAGGTCCAAACAAGGTCTTACCCTTGTAAGGAATCGCCAAAAGCTTTACCTTTGAGGAAACATCAGCTGACCAAGATTTCAGCCACAAAGCCCTGCGGGCTAGCACAGCGTAACCAGAAGACTTGGCTCCCAGTCTAATAACCTGCATGATAGCATCAGAAATAAAGGAATTGGCTAGCTTAAGAGCCTTAATCTTATCTTGGATCTCATGCAAAGGAGTCTCTACCTTAAGAGACTCAGACAGGGCATCAAACCAGTAGGATGCCGCACTTGTCACAGTGGCAATACACACAGCCGGTTGTCATAGGAGACCTTGATGAACATATATCCTCTTCAAATAGGCCTCTAGCTATTTGTCCATTGGGTCCTTAAAGGAACAGCTATCCTCAATAGGAATAGTAGTTCTTTTAGCCAAAGTAGAAATGGCCCCTTCTACTTTAGGTACAGTGTGCCAAGGCTCTTTAATGGAGTCAGCGAAAGGAAACATCTTTTCTAAAAATAAAAGATGGGGAAAAAAGTATCCCTTGCTTCTCCCATTCCTGTGTAATAATCTCTGTAGGACGGTCAGGAACCGGAAACACTTCCAAAGAGGAAGGAACATCAAAATAACTATTAAGTTTACTTGATTTCTTAGGAATGACAACGCAGGGGTGTCAGAGTCATCCAGAGTAGCCAAAACCTCCTTTAACAGTACATGAAGGTGTTCAAGCTTAAATCTAAAGGATACAACTTCAGCATCAGAAGAAGGCATCGCACTGTCCGAATCTGAGATTTCACCCTCAGAGGCTACCGACTTATCTTCCTCATCAGATTTATGAGGGAGGGCAACTTGAGTAGCAAGAGCTGGGTCAGAAACCTTACTATCTAAATCTCTAATTTTCCTCTTGCGTTTTCCTTTTAAAATAGGAAAGGCAGCTAACGCCGCAGATACCTGCTTGCAAATAAACTCCTCCAGGAGATTGAGAGGAACCGCAGGGCACTGTATGTGACGCCATTGAGGCTTGGGACAAAACAGGAGAGAGCTGTGGCAATGCCTGAACAGCATCATCCTGAGAGACGTTGGGCTCAGCATAATTTTTTTCCCTAGGAGCAGCAATTTGTGCTTCAATACACAAAAGGCACTGATTCATGAGAGCAGACTCCTGCTCTATGTCAGACATGGTCTCAGAAATAGAATTAATAAAAAGAATAGGCTATGTTATACTCTTCCTTTAAAAAGCAACATTATACCCAATAAGAAAAAGAGATACACGGTATCTGCTTGACCCTGTACCAGCTGAACTAACCACGAGGCAGAAGTGTTTTTGTGCCCTATAGCCTAACTTATACGGACCCTCTACTATCCAACTAAATATGTCGGATTTCTACAGGCAGATGAAAGCCCTGCTGGACAACCTAGAGGAGAAAATGGATCACAACTTTATGGATTTAAAGCTCATACTCAAGGATCAGCATGATATGGAGAACAGCCTAACACTCAAAATGGCGACTACTATAGACCCTGATGAGACCGGCGAGTCCTCCCAGCTTAACGCAAAAGCGCTACCTTCAGAGCTAGACACTTACTACCGGGAACGAGAGTCTCTCCATCCCACAGAACTATCCCTGCAACTCTCCTCGCCCGCAAAGAAAGCTGTGGAGACTGTCCCTTTTGACCGGCAAGGGAATGTGCTAAAGAGTCGCATGAAATCTCACCCACATGGTTCATCTCGGTGCGTAGTGGTGAGAGTTACAACACTGAGGAGCGCTGTTATGCTATATCCATATTGGGCAGAACTATTCCCCAGAAACATCTCCCAGCTCCTTGTTAGTTTTTTACCGCAGATCAGCGGTTTGCATCCGCATGAGGAGAGATGGATCCTTGGCACAGGACTAGTGTCATATGCGGTGGAGTCTGTTACCTATGCTTTCGGAGCGGCGGGTCCTGTGGAGGTGATGGCCCTTAAAGAGCAGCGCCCAGAAGTACTTTGGAGAACACAGAGAGCCGATGTAAACTCCAGACTGGCTAGCGGTATAGGTTAGAGGAAAGGCAAGCTAAAAGAGAGATATAACCCGAGCAAGTCATATTATTGGGGACATTCTTGTGACAATTGGTATTTAGTGTTTACCCCACCAGTTATTTTTGTCCTCACTGACTATGAACTGTTATTGCCCTGTTGGTACCCGCAAGTTAATTATTTTTAATTATTTCTATATGTTCATATGAGACCGGTATTGCATATATGTGATTGCTAATGAATCGCTTACATACTGTTTCTGAGTTAAACATGCCAGTTATATGGACACTTGTGCGGTAACATCACAGCTAAGCTTACCCTAATGTACATACATCCATAAATGTTAACCCAATCATATGTGTGTTTTAACCGGTTTGTTACTGTTTTAGTAGAATATATATGATTATGCGGACATATTGTTCAAATGCTGGGTGTTGGCATGTTGGATACTATATGTAGGCAGTCAGTTTACATACAAAGCTTATTCTAAATTTAAGTTTTTCCCATATTCCCCTCCTAAACTTACATTCTATCTCAAAAATGTTGTTTTTCTATGTGCCAGCTCTGTCACTCATAGTAAATATAGGTGCAGTAATGTAATACAGCTACTCACTAGTTTTATACTGCATCATATTATACTCGCTTTTATTCTGTTCCAATATTATTGCTTCACACCATTAGAGCTTTTCTAGATATCACTTATTTGTATACACATAATTGTAAGCTCCTGCATGTGTTGGTACTTAAAATATATCTATCTTATATTTGAGTCAATTTAATGAGCTAGGTAGCACTCAGTTTTACTTAGACATATATCTTCATGCAAAGCTGATTGTAGGAGATAGTACTTATTACACAACCCTAGTTAGATGGTGCAAACTGTCGCAGTATGCTTAAAGCTTATATTATATGCGTCTGTTTAACCATGTATAACTATGGCGCACCAATAATCTATGTTGTCACGGAGGAAAGCATATCTAGATATTTTATTACTAAGTCTACCCTTACCCCTGACAATTAACCTTTTGACTACTATGAGATGTCAGCCTAGCTTCATTAGATAGTAGCGCATGTGCGCTCATTCCACCTAAATGACTAAATTAGACTCTGTCTCATAATACTCTCATGTTTTCTGAAATACATTTAAAGTTGACCTAATTATACTTGTGGTTTAAGCTTGTGTGCATATGTTTTTAGGCTCCCTCTATAGGAGTACAAAAGTTTTGATGAGTATGGTTATGTTCATATTAAGTAATAATTATTTTGTCCTAACTAAACTTACTCCTAGTGACACTTCCTTCACTATCCCCATATACTTTTATTCCTAGGATAGATTAATATGGGGTTCTATAGATATCGGATTAGTTGGGACTGAGCTTGAATAGATGCCTAAGCTTCTAAAACTGAGACATAAGATTTTTAACTGACCTAACCTCTCTCCATATGTAAAAAGCAATGCAACGGCTCTTTTAGTATCTTACTTAAGGGTGTTGGTCAATCTCTCTGTTCCATAACTTTGTCATACAGTAAGTATGAAATTATGCAATGTATTAGCCTGATATCTGTACTATGTGATTTCAAATTCGCTGTGAGGTTACATATATCATCAAGCACATACTATACTGCTTCTGTATATTACCAATGCCTATAGCTCCTGGGAAGCTCTTTCGCAGTCCTATTCTTAATATAAGATATAGTTAGTCTCTCATTTAAGTGCAGGCAGACGGTTTTTGTATTTTTGTATATTTGTCAAGTATTTTTGCCACTCGCCTGAATTCATGCTTTACTCGTGGGGGCTACTATCTAGAGATATACAGTACATGTAATATAAGCACAATGGTTAACAATGATAGTTCAACCCAGAATATGCCTCTAGTCCTATATAAACTTACATGACTGCCCTAAATCTCCATATAGACTGTTGTCAATTAAGCCCCAGTAAACACTAAGCATTTCAATGCCATAAAATTCTCATTGATATTCTGCTCTATACCTGCCCCTTAGATACTCAAGAGATTTTCCTATATGGCTCCGCCCCTCCACTCCTCCCCCTATTCAATAAGCGGTGCTTATCCGCTGAAATTCCTCCACCACCCATAATATCTTTACTATAAGTTATCCTTAGGCCCAATAGCGGCCGCAGATCTGACTATTGTATATTATCTCATCTCTACGCAGCCAATGGGTCCATGAGAGGCCTTCTCACTAGTCAGCCAGTTTTGCGAATATATATAAAAATCTAGAGGTTTGAGAAACTTATTTGATGTCAGACATTGTTGCAATTTTTTTGTTTTTGATCTCTATTGTCCTTTAATGGTCGAAAATTTTTATTCACAATTGACTGAAGCGCATTCACTGTTGCACGTATATCAATGTATGATGTTTTTTGTATTGTTGCATAACCTCAATAAAAAAATTATTTTAAAAAAAAAAAGAGATACAATAGAAAAGAGGTATATAATTTTTTTTTGTTTGTTTATATAAGAACCCTCAGCAAAAGAATTGGCTCCAGCAAACTGTAAACTGACCTTTTATAAACTCAAATGAAGAGCGCAGATACGCTCAAATAAGTCTCAGTACCTCCACACCTCAGCAGTAACTGAGGAGCCTTCCTGCCTTCCGTTCCTGCGACTTCACCAAAACAGACCATAATTATGGGAATCCTTAAAACTGCACCACGCTGAGTAGCCGACACCGCTCCAAATACAAAGGAAAAGAGCGTCACATGATCGGCGTAATGACCTGCGCCCCAGGAGGTGTGAAAATACCAGAAACTGCATCTTCCTGATACACTGAGAAGACTCAATCTCAGTAAAGAACTTCCCTCAGTGTGAGCAGTTTGCGGGTAAAATTGCAGGTCGGATCGCAATACAGTAAGCGATCCGCGACAGCAAACACCCAAGCTTGTCAGGCTATAAATAAAAACTAAGGAACCCTCATCTGAATGTCGGAATACACCAACATAACACTCTTGTGCTGAGTATAGTACAAAACACATAAGCCCAAGAGAAAACAGAGCCCAAATAAAGTTAATCCCTTACTCTACTAAGGGAGATAACCCAGTCTCACAACACATGCCTTATGTGCCTGCACCCTGCCCTAAATCATTCCCATTCCAAGGTCACGCGATCCCAACAATCTCATCTCCATTAACCCACAGCGCTTATCCCCTCTCTTTTCTTGTGCCCTCTGGAATGCACGCTCTGTCTGTAACAAACGTACAACTGTTCACGACCTGTTTGTTTCTAACGCTTTCAATCTTCTAGCAATTACTGAAACCTGGCTTTCTTCCTCTGACACTGCTTCCATTGCTGCTCTAACGCACGGCGGTCTCCCCTTTAGCCACACACCTAGGCCAGCTGAGAGACACGGTGGCGGTGTTGGAATCTTACTGTCCCCCTCCTGCTCCTATCAGCACCTCCATCCTCATCCATCTCTCTCCTTCTCCTCCTTTGAAGTCCATTGCATCCGCATTTTCTCCCCCCTCTCCCTCAAGGTGGCAGTTATCTATCGCCCCCCTGGACCAACCTCCCAATTCTTCGACAACTTTGCTGCCTGGCTTTCTCACTTTCTCTCTACAAATACACCTGCTCTAATTCTAGGGGACTTCAACATCCCCATTGATAACCCATCTACCCCTGCTGCCTCTAAACTTCTCTCACTCACAAACTCCTTTAGTCTTTCACAATCCACCCTATTCCCTACTCACCATGACGGACACTCTCTTGATCTGGTATTCTCCTACCTCTGCTCCCCTTCTGATGTCAACTGTAGCCCATTTCCCATCTCAGACCACCATCTGCTCACCTATAATCTCAATGTACAGGCTAAACCTATTTCTACCCCCCGCCTCCGCACCTGTAGAAATCTGCACACTGTGGATCCTCTCCAACTTTCTAACCTTATTCAAAAACGCCTTCCTCACACTTCCATGGTATCCTGCCCTGACCTTGCTACAAGCCACTATAACAATACTCTCTCCTCTGCACTCGACGCCCTTGCTCCTCCACAAATACGCAAAACCCCACGTCGTCAGCTCCAGCCCTGGCACTCTCAGCAAACACGCTATCTACAAAAATGCTCCCGTGCTGCTGAACGTGCCTGGAGGAAATCCCGCTCTGAACCCGATTTCCTACACTATAAGTTCATTCTTTATTCTTACTCCTTTGCCCTTCACTTAGCCAAGCAAAACTACTTCTCTTCTCTCATATCTTCTCACTCCTCAAACCCTAAACGTCCCTTCTCCACTTTCAACACTCTCCTCTATCCACCTGCACCACCCCCCTCATCTGACTTTAGCGCTCAAGACTTGGCAGACTACTTTTTCAACAAAACACTTACCATCAGAAGTAACATCCCACCACAAGACCGCAACCTTTCATCTCCGCCCCCGGTCACCCCCTCCAACACTCTCAGTACCTTCCCCCCAACCACTGAGAATGAAGTGAGTTCCCTAATATCTTCCTCACACCTCACTACCTGCCCCCTTGACCCTATCCCTTCACATCTAATACCTTCTCTGTCCTCTACCCTCACCCCAGCTCTTACTCACATATTCAACCGATCTCTTACTACTGGTTCATTTCCATCATCCTTCAAACATGCAAAGGTCAACCCCATCCTCAAAAAACCCTCCCTCGACCCTAATTCTCCTGCAAACTACCGCCCCATATCACTACTTCCGCTAGCTTCTAAAGTCCTGGAAAAACTAGTTTTCGATCGCCTAACACACTTCCTATCCTCCAACTCATTGCTTGACCCCCTGCAATCTGGCTTCCGTCCACAACACTCAACTGAGACTGCCCTCACAAAGGTTACTAACGATCTTCTTTCTGCTAAAAACAATGGCCACTATTCTATACTTATCTTACTTGACCTGTCTGCTGCCTTTGACACTGTTGACCATCCCCTCCTCCTACGGACTCTCAGCTCCCTTGGGCTCTGTGACATTGCCCTCTCCTGGATCCACTCTTATCTCTCTAATAGGTCCTTTTCTGTCTCATTTGCTGGCGACTCATCCTCTCCACTGCCTCTGTCTGTTGGAGTACCTCAAGGCTCTGTTCTAGGCCCTCTACTCTTCTCTATTTATACTTTCTCACTGGGTAAACTTATCAGCAGCTATGGCTTCAACTATCACCTCTATGCTGATGATACTCAGATCTACCTATCCACCCCTGCACTCTCTCCTTCTGTCCTTTCCCACATCAGCGACTGCTTATCTGGCATTTCTTCCTGGATGACCTTTCATCACCTAAAAAATCAACATGTCCAAGACTGAGCTTCTTCTAATCCTCCCAACTAATTCTACTCCAGTTTCTAACTATACTATCACTGTCGGTGACACCACTATCTCCCCATCACCCCAAGTCCGCTGCCTAGGAGTTACACTCTACTCCAATCTGTCCTTCATACCCTACATTCAATCGCTCTCTTCATCCTGTCGCAACCACCTACGCAATATCTCCAAAATTCGTCCTTTTCTGAGTACTGAAACTACTAAACAGCTAATCCATTCCCTAGTAATTTCCCGGCTTGACTACTGTAACATCCTACTAACTGGCCTTCCTCTCTCCCGCCTCTCCCCCCTTCAATACATCCTAAATGCCTCTGCTAGGCTAATCCACCTCTCCCGACGCTCTGTATCTGCCGCACCCCTCTGTGAGTCCCTTCACTGGCTCCCCATTCACAGCAGAATTACATTCAAAATTCTCACTATGACCTACAAAGCCCTTTCCAATGCAGCCCCCCCATACCTGTCCTCCCTCATCAACAAATATACTCCAGCCCGTCCCCTAAGATCCAACAACAACCTACTCCTTGCCTCTTCTACCATCACCTCCTCTCATGCTAGACTACAGGACTTCTCTCGTGCAGCACCAACCCTCTGGAATGCACTTCCTTGAGTTGTCAGACTTTCCCCCAACCTCTCCTCCTTTAAACGCTCCCTAAAGACCTTCTTGTTCAGGGAAGCCTATAACCAAATCAGTAACTAATGAATTCCACTTGCCTAATAGTTGCCCTCATCTAACTTCACACTAACATCATTCCCACCTTTGCAGTCCTCACCTCCTGTTTCTCACCCTCCTATCCATTTAGATTGCAAGTTCTCACGGGAACAGGGCTCCCAATTCCTCCTGTATTTGTTTGTTACATTTTGTCTGGTGTCTCATATTGTACTGTCCTTTTATCTTTGTTACATATGAACAGCGCTGCGGAATCTGTTGGCGCTTTATAAATAAAGAATAATAATAATAAATAATAATTCCAAGGAATTTTATGTCCCAATATATATATATATATATATATATATATATATATATATATATATGCAGGATTCTTTATTAAGTGATCTTTTTCTTCTCCTTAAAATGCATAGTCTCCCCACCTAGAAGACAGAGGCACTTACCTGCTAAACCGCTGTCCGGCAGGAAGACAGCTCTCAAGCATGACAGGACACACTTCCTCACAGAGGCCTGTGAAAAAGAAAGAACAGAGTAAACCTACTCTGGCTTTCTATACTAGGGCAGCAAATTGTTAGGAAAACGCAGCAAGGTGCACCTTAAAAGTGCCTAACTGCTTTAAAGCCACCACTACCCTACTGCAGAGAATAACGTGGAGTACGGCTAGACCCTAAAATCTTGCTTGAAGCACAGAAAACTGAATTTATGCTTACCTGATAAATTACTTTCTCTTACGGTGTATTCAGTCCACGGATTCATCCTTACTTGTGGGATATTCTCAATCCCTACAGGAAGTGGAAGAGAGCACACAGCAAAGCTGTCCATATAGCTCCCCTCAGGCTCCGCCCCCCCAGTCATTCGACCGACGGTTAGGAGAAAAAGGAGAACCATAGGGTGCAGTGGTGACTGTAGTTATTTTAAATTAAATTTGAACCTGACTTAAATGTCAGGGCGGGCCGTGGACTGAATACACCGTAAGAGAAAGTAATTTATCAGGTAAGCATAAATTCTGTTTTCTCTTACTTGGTGTATTCAGTCCACGGATTCATCCTTACTTGTGGGATACCAATACCAAAGCAATAGGACACGGATGAAGGGAGGGAACAAGTCAGGTAACCTAAACGGAAGGCACCACTGCTTGCAAAACCTTTCTCCCAAAAATAGCCTCCGAAGAAGCAAAAGTATCGAATTTGTAAAATTTGGCAAATGTATGCAGTGAAGACCAAGTCGCTGCCTTACAAATCTGTTCAACAGAAGCCTCATTCTTGAAAGCCCATGTGGAAGCCACAGCTCTAGTGGAATGAGCTGTAATTCGTTCAGGAGGATGCTGTCCAGCAGTCTCATAAGCCAAACGGATGATGCTTTTCAGCCAAAAGGAAAGAGAGGTAGCAGTCGCTTTCTGACCTCTCCTCTTACCAGAATAGACAACAAACAAGGATGATGTTTGTCTGAAATCTTTAGTTGCTTTTAAATAGAATTTTAAAGCACGAACCACGTCAAGATTGTGTAAAAGTCGTTCCTTCTTAGAAACTGGATTAGGACACAGAGAAGGAACAATGATTTCCTGGTTAATATTCTTATTAGAAACCACTTTTGGAAGTAAACCAGGTTTGGTGCGCAAAACAACCTTATCTGCATGGAACACCAGATAGGGTGAATTACACTGCAAAGCAGACAATTCAGAAACTCTTCGAGCAGAAGAAATGGCTACTAAAAACAAAACTTTCCAAGATAATAACTTAATATCTATGGAATGCAAAGGTTCAAACGGAACCCCTTGAAGAACTGAAAGAACTACATTTAGACTCCATGGAGGAGCCACAGGCTTGTATAACAGGCTTGATTCTGACTAGGGCCTGTGCAAACACCTGAACGTCTGGTACAGCTGCCAGACGCTTATGTAACAGAATAGACAGAGCAGATATCTGTCCCTTTAAGGAACTAGCTGACAGGCCTTTCTCCAATCCTTCTTGGAGAAAGGCTAGTATCCTTGGAATCCTAACCTTACTCCACGAGTAACCCTTGGATTCACACCAACCAAGATATTTCCGCCATATCTTATGGTAAATTTTCCTAGTGACAGGCTTTCTGGCCTGTATCAGAGTGTCTATAACTGATTCAGAGAAACCACGCTTAGCTAGAATTAAGCGTTCAATCTCCAAGCAGTCAGTTGCAGAGAAACTAGATTTGGATGCTTGAAAGGACCTTGAAGTAGAAGATCCTGCCTCGATGGCAGTCTCCATGGTGGGACCGATGACATGTCCACTAGGTCTGCATACCAAGTCCTGCGTGGCCACGCAGGCGCTATCAGAATTACAGAAGCCTTCTCCTGTTTGATTCTGGCTATTAGCCGAGGGAGAAGAGGAAACGGTGGAAAGACATAAGCTAGACTGAATGACCAAGGCACTGTTAAAGCATCTATCAATGCCGCCTTGGGATCCCTGGATCTGGATCCGTAAATGGGAAGTTTGGTGTTCTGACGGGACGCCATCAGATCCAATTCTGAAATGCCCCATAGCTGGGTCAGCTGAACAAAAACCTCCAGGTGGAGTTCCCACTCCCCCGGATGAAAAGTCTGACGACTTAGAAAATCCGCTTCCCAGTTGTCTACCTCTGGGATGTGAATTGCAGATAGATGGCAGGAGTGGTCCTCCGCCCATTTGATGATCTTGGATACTTCTTTCATCGCTAGGGAACTCCTTGTTCCTCCCTGATGATTGATGTACGCCACAGTCGTGATGTTGTCTGACTGAAATCTGATGAATTTGGACTCCGCTAGTTGAGGCCATGCTTGGAGCGTGTTGAATATCGCTCTCAGCTCTAAAATGTTTATCGGGAGAAGAGATTCTTCCCGAGACCATAGACCCTGAGCCTTCAGGGAGTCCCAGACCGCACCCCAGCCTAACAGACTGGCATCGGTCGTGACAATGATCCACTCTGGTCTGCGGAAACTCATTCCCTGAGACAGGTGATCTTGAGACAACCACCAGAGAAGAGAGTCTCTGGTTTTCTGGTCCATTTGTATTTGAGGAGATAAATCTGCGTAATCCCCATTCCACTGCTTGAGCATGCACAGTTGCAGTGGTCTGAGATGAATTCGGGCAAAAGGGACTACGTCCATTGCCGCCACCATTAAACCAATTACCTCCATGCACTGAGCGACAGAAGGCCGATGAATGGAATGAAGAGCTCGGCAGGTGTTCAACAGTTTGGACTTCCTGACCTCTGTCAGAAAGATTTTCATTTCTACCGAGTCTATTAGTGTTCCCAGAAAGGGAACCCTTGTAAGCGGGGACAGAGAACTTTTTTCTGCGTTCACCTTCCACCCGTGAGACCTTAGAAAGGCCAGAACAATGTCCGTATGAGCCTTGGCTCTGTGGAAAGACGACGCCTGTATTAATATGTTGTCTAGGTAAGGTGCTACTGCAATGCCCTGCGGTCTTAGCACCGCCAGAAGGGACCCTAGCACCTTTGTGAAAATTCTGGGAGCGGTGGCCAACCCGAAAGGAAGGGCCACGAACTGGTAATGTTTGTCCAGAAAGGCGAACCTTAGGAACTGATGGTGATCTTTGTGGATAGGAATATGTAGGTACGCATCCTTTAGATCCACGGTAGTCATATATTGACCTTCCTGGATCATCGGCAAGATTGTCCGAATGGTTTCCATCTTGAAAGACGGAACTCTGAGGAATTTGTTTAGAATCTTTAGATCCAGGATTGGCCTGAAAGTTCCCTCCTTTTTGGGAACTACGAACAGGTTTGAGTAAAAACCCAGTCCTTGTTCTGCAATTGGAACTGGGTGTATTACTCCCATTTTTAGGAGATCTTCTACACAGCGTAAGAACGCCTGTTTCTTTGTTTGGTCTGAAGATAAACGAGAACTGTGGAACCTTCCCCTTGGGGGAGAATCCTTGAATTCTAGAAGGTAGCCCTGAGCAACTATTTCTAATGCCCAGGGATCCGGAACGTCTCTTGCCCAAGCCTGAGCAAAGAGAGAAAGTCTGCCCCCTACTAGATCCGGTCCCGGATCGGGGGCTACCCCTTCATGCTGTCTTGGTAGCAGGAGCAGGCTTCTTGGCCTGTTTACCCTTATTCCAGCCCTGCAAGGGTTTCCAGGTTGCTTTGGGCTGGGAAGCGTTATCTTGCTTTGCTACAGCAGAGGTTGCAGCAGGTCCGCTCCTGAAGTTGCGAAAGGAGCGAAAATTAGCCTTGTTTTTGGCCTTAAACGGCCTATCTTGTGGAAGGGCATGACACTTGCCCCCAGTGATATCTGCAATAATTTCTTTCAGCTCTGGGCCGAAAAGGGTCTTCCCCTTGAAGGGAATATTTAACAGTTTTGTTTTGGACGACACATCCGCCGACCATGATTTGAGCCAAAGCGCTCTTCGCGCCATGATGGCAAAACCTGAGTTTTTCGCCGCTAGCGACTCCTCCAGGGCCTCGAACCAAAAAGCCGCTGCAGTAGTTACAGGAATAATGCAGGCAATTGGTTGAAGTAGAAAACCTTGCTGAACAAAAATTTTCTTCAGCAATCCTTCCAATTTTTTATCCATAGGATCTTTGAAAGCACAACTGTCTTCTATTGGTATAGTTGTACGCTTAGCAAGTTTTGAAACAGCCCCCTCCAACCTTAGGGACCGTCTGCCACTCGTCCCGCCTGGGGTCGTTTATGGGGAACATTTTCTTAAAGATAGGGGGGGGAACAAAGGGTACACTCGGTCTCTCCCACTCCCTAGTCACAATATCCGCCACCCTCTTTGGGATCGGAAATGCCTCAGTGTAAACAGGGACCTCTAAAAACCTGTCCATCTTACACAATTTTTCTGGGACCACCATGGGGTCACAATCATCCAGCGTAGCTAAAACCTCCTTAAGCAGTACGTGGAGGTGTTCCAGCTTAAATTTAAACGCTAAGGAATCAGAATCTGCCCGCTGAGAAACTTTTCCTGTATCAGAAATTTCTCCCTCAGACAGACCTTCCCTCACTGCTACTTCTGAGTTTTGTGAGGGTACTACAGATAAATTATCCAAAGCTTCAGATTGCTCATCCTCTGTATTTAAAACTGAGCTATAACGCTTTCTTGGAAAAACTGGCAGTTTGGATAAAAATGCTGCGAGGGAATTATCCATTACTGCTGCTAATTGTTGTAAAGTAATAGGGGCCAATGGGCTAGAGGTACTAGGCATCGCTTGCGCGGGCGTAACTGGTGTTAAAAACTACAAATCTAACACCACAAACTCTTTACCCTCCCGTGGAGATGCTACTTGTTAGAGCGGCAAAGAGAATGACTGGGGGGGCGGAGCCTGAGGGGAGCTATATGGACAGCTTTGCTGTGTGCTCTCTTTGCCACTTCCTGTAGGGATTGAGAATATCCCACAAGTAAGGATGAATCCG
>NC_069507.1:194217901-194267901 GCF_027579735.1 Bombina bombina | reverse complement strand
TCCTGATTAATATTTCTATCCAAAACCACTTTAGGAAGAAAACCCAACTTAGTACGAAGAACCTCCTTATCAGCATTAAAGATAAGGTTAGGCGAATCACACTGCAAACCCGAGAGTTCCCGAGCAGAACAGATGGCAATAAGAAAACAAAACCTTCCAAGATAACCATTTACTATCTATGGAATGCAATGGCTCAAACAGAGCCTGCTACAGAACTGTAACAACAAGGTTAAGGCTCCAAGGAGGAGCAACAGACTTAAACACAGGCCTGATTCTGACCAGGTCCTGACAAAAAGATTGAACATCTGGCACATCCGCCAGGCGCTTGTGTAACAAAATAGATGATGCAGAAAACTGACCCTTCAGAGAACTGACTGACTATCTGTAATAACTGTATAACTGGAAAATCACATTTTGCTATAGTAAGGAAAGCTGAACCCTTCCAAGAGATGATATCAAGCAACTCAACCCCCAAGGTCTGTACAGAAAGATCAAAGGCTACCATCCTATGTAGATAAGACAGGCGATACCTGCTCTCCTTCCTGAGGACAGTAAATCAAATGTCATAAAGCTACAAAGGACACAGGACAGGACAATGGCATCATACATCTTCAAAAGGACTAAGTTAAGGTCAGTCCTGAGATGGGTCACAAAGATCAGATGGCATAAAGAAAACTCATTTCCTGGACCACAGCAACATCTACAGGCAGTTAACTCAACAGAGGAATTGTTATAAAACAGAAGATGAAAGGATTTGATTGGCTGTAACTGTCTACATGGTGTGGCTGTTTGGCTATAAATATTTTTTGAGAAGCAGCTTGGAAGAGAGAAAAAATTAATAACAAAATAACACCAAAGGTAATAGAGACAGACTTAATCTTTATTTGCATGCACACACCCACAAGCATTAGTCTATAGTGTAGATAGACTAGAAGAATAGAGCCTTGTATGTTAGACACTTCTCTCATCACTCATGTATAGATTTGTCATTTAATAAATGTATCCTTTTTATAAGACTGGTGTAAGTATCATTCTTTAAATAAGGTAAATGAATTATAAGGAAAAAGCCTGACATTGATTTTAGTCACTGACCAAATATTAGAAAATGGGCTTTTTCACGCAATACCTTCTCCAGACCTTCCTGGAGAAAGGACAAAATCCTAGGAATCCTGACCCTACTCCAAGAGTAGCCTTTGGATTCACACCAATAGATATTTACGCCATACCTGTGGTAAATCTTTCTAGTAACGGGCTTGCAAGCCTGAATCATGGTCTCAATGACCGACTCAGAAAAAACACGCTTAGACTGAACTAAGTGTTCAATCTCGAAGCAGTCAGCTTCAGAGAATGAGGTTTGGATGAAGGAATAGACCCTGAGTTAGAAGGTTCTTCCTCAGAGGCAACCTCCAAGGTGTAAGAGATAACTAAACTAATTGTAGTTTATATTATTTTTATTTGGGAATCCCATGGTTTTTCTTTTGAAATTAAAAGTACCCCCACCCCTGTTTTAAAGGGACAGTAAAGTCAAAATGAATCTTTCATGATTCAGATAAAGGCTCAGGAGCAGCAATGCACTGCAGGGAGCTAGCTGCTGATTGATGGTTGCACATATATGTCTCATCACTGGCCCACCCAATGTGTTCAACTAGCTTCCAGTTGTGCATTGCTGTGCTTTCTACAAAAGGATACCATGAGAATGAATCAAATTTGATACAAGAAGTAAATTGGAAAGTTGTTTAAAAATGTATGCTGTCTTAATCGTGAAAAAAAAAAAAGGTTTCATGTCCCTTTAAAGTATACATTTGTAATAATTTTTTTAAAAGGGACAGTCTACACCAAAAATGTTCTTATTTAAAAAGATAGATAATCCCTTTATTATCCATTCCCCGTTTTTGCATAACCAACACAGTTATATTAATATGCTTTTTACCTCTGGGATTACCTTGTATCTAAGCCTTTGCAGACAGCCTCCTTATCTAAGTGCCTTTGACAGACATGCAGTGTAGTCAATCAGTGAAGACTCCTAAATAACTTCACGGAAGTGAGCACAATGTTATCTATATGACACATGTGAACTAGCACAGTCTAACTGTGAAAAACTTTCAAAATGCTCTGAGCTAGGAGGTGGTTTTCAACTATTTAGAAATCAGTTTGAGCCTAGCTAGGTTTAGCTTTTCAAAAATACCACCAAGGGAACAAAGCAAATTTGATGATAAAAGTAAATTGGAAAGTTGTTTAAAATTGCATGCCCTATCTGAATCATGAAAGTTTAATTTTAACTTGACTGTCCTTTTAAGTGCAAAGTACCTATAAGTACATTAAAAAAGATATCATGGGCAATTTTCACCATTAAAACTAATTCTATGTGACACTTTCAGCTGTTACCTTACACACTAGTAAATGTCTATATAGTAATGTAAACTTTTCATCTCATATATGTTTTAGGAATACAAATATTATACATTTTGTGCTCAAAGAGCGTTTATCCTAAAAACCTTCCTTGTATGTATGTGTGTATATATATATATATATATATATATATATATATATATATATACCCTGTTTCCCCAAAAATAAGACAGTGTCTTATATTGATTTTTGCTCCCAAAGATGCGCTAGGTCTTATTTTCAGGGGATGTCTTATTTTTCCATGAAGAAGAATACGGTACACATTTATTGTTGAACAAACAAAAGGAAATGTATTGCCTGTTCTCATCACAAACCAGCATAACCAGACAAACTGTGAATCCTACAAGAATTTATTGTTACTACCATATTTCCATGTACAACAATCTATGGTACATTTACTCATTTATTCAATGACAGTCATGTCATCATCTTCTGGAACAACATCATAACAATCCAAACCCTAAATTTCCTGGTGAATTTTTTGTGACTCTTTCTTTCAGAATCAGTGTACCAAATCTCTCATGTTTAGCAATAGCACTGTCCTTAAATGAGTACTTCTTCTCAAGGTAGCCTGCTCGTAGTGCATTTGCAATGCAACTGTCAGTGATTTTCTCCCATGAATTCTTCACCCAAGTCACAATCTCTTGCAGTTTAGTTTTCACAAAGTTTCCACGCTGATTTCTCTCCATTCTATTTTCAATGTAGTCATTAATTTCCATGTGCAAATTGTCCTTGAATGGCTTGTTTATTGCAATATCAAGAGTCTGGAGATAGGCCGTCATTCTTGCGGGAATCATTATTTGATCTATTTTTCTTTCGTGAAGAAATGTCTTCATGTCTTTAGCGCGGTGAGTGCTGGCTGCATCCCAGACTAGCAGACCTCTTTGGCTCCCTCGCATAACAAGCGGCAGCATTAAATCGACCCACTTCCTTATAAATGCTTGTGTGGCCCATGCTTTTTCAGTTTCAAGAATAAAAATGCCTAAAACACGTTCAATCTTTTCCTTCTTGCCCTTAGAAATTATTAAAGGTGGGATTTTAGTGCCATCCAGACGAATTGCCAAAATACAGGTAACACGTGCACTTTCGTAAGCAGTGGATGGAATGTACACTGAGGAGGCACCCCGCTGTTCAATTGTTGTTTGAGATGATTGGCCCATAAACACTGCAGTTTCATCCATAGCAATCATGTTGGAAAGACTGTATTTAGATTAGTCAGCATCATCAATAAAGGACTTGAATGCAAGTGCTCGCTTAATAACTTGAGCATCTTCCAGCCTAAACAATGTTGTGGATGTTCTTAAAGACAGTTCACTTCGCTGAAGGAAATTATCCAGCCAGTGTTGTGATGCTTTGAAGTCTTCGGGGGCTATGTCAAACTGTAGTGCCATTGCAAGGGCAAATTCTTGAATCTGAGCCCTATTCACAACCAAAGCCTTTGCTCTCCTGTCATCAACCAATTCACAGATCAGGTCTTCCAGTTCGGAAAATAATGGTTGCCGACCTGATCCACACTTGCGCTTTTTAGCATTTCCCTTGTCCACTTGTTCAATGAGGTTACCATACTCTGTTCGCCATTTTCGGACCAATCGGATACTCAACATCTTCTCTTTGCAGAAAGCAGTAAGATTTTGGCCCCAAGAGTCTTCCAAGATTCCTCTCTTATACTCCATGGAGTAGCTTTTTCTTTTTGCGCTCATGTCTAGGGGTAAAAAAATGTCCTAGCGGCGGCGCGGGCTCTCTGATTAAAATAGACCTCGCACTTCCTGTCTGCTCCGGCTGCGCTACAGCCAACAGTGAACTGCACGGCGGCGCCCACCGCTACAGTCCAGAGTTACGGTAGCTTCGGGGAGCCTTATTATCGAGGAGGCCTTAAGTTCGGGGGAGGCCTTATGGTCGGGAGAGGTCTTATTTTCGGGGGATGCCTTATATTTCAGCGAGAGGCAAAACTGTAAGTAGGTCTTATTTTCGGGGGATGTCTTACTTTCGGGGAAACACAGTGTATATATATATATATATATATATATATATATATATATATATATATATATATCCTTTGTTTCCCACCTCTGGTTCCATAAGAATAAATTATCAAAGAATACTCCTATTTGAGTACAAATGTATAAATCAGTGGCTTAAACTACCCATGCATACAATTAATAATTAGGTTTCCCCAAGAACTGAAGTTGGAAGCCACTGACTCTACACGGTTGAACCTCTTCAAATCTAAACTTGACAAATCTGTGCTTCTCTACTATTTATTTTAAAGGGACAATTTACTCAAAAAACTGTCCCTCCTTTAATTTGTTCCTAATGATCTATTTTACCTGCTGGAGTGAATTCAATTGTTTACAAATAGCTCCTTGGCCATTATATTGGCATTTGAAATAGCTGATTTAGCCTGTAGTATGCCTACCTATACTGAAAGTTTCTATACCTAGGTATAGATTATTGAGAAACTATTTAAACCCAGCCAGAAGAAGAAATTACACTCACAGTGGTAGGTTGAAAAGATTAAGCTCTAAAATGTTAATTTTCAATTGTTCTTTCTAAGTATTGTACAGGGACAGATAAGAAAGGGAAGCATTTGAATGATAAGATAACGAGATCTGATCTGTCAGCAAGCCAAGCCTATTTTGATGGGCTGTGGTTTCAAAGAGCAAATCCAGTTTGTTTGTTTTTTTCTCAAAAAGAAGCATACATGAGAAATTTCTCATACATTTTATACGCTACAGCAGTAATGGTGAACACATTCAGGGAAAAACTATTTTACTGTGAACTGTCCCTTTAAGACACTTTTATGCTCTGTTTATTTAATGCTTTTAATATCCAATCTGTCAAAAGATAAACCTCTTGTGACCAAGTGTATCGCTGCTAGAGCTGGGCAAGTGTATGTAATGCAACCTATTTTGGCCATATTTGCTCTTTCTAAGTAAATGGCAAATATTTGCCAGACATTCAACATTTGTTGTTTTATGCAGACGTAAAACTTTCCCTATGCGGAATGTAACACTGAAACAGAGTCTCAAAGACTTGAACGTAAGAGTAAGGGAATCAACGTTCACTTGTATTGCTTGAATGCTACATTCTGCTAGAACTTGTGTAAGGAAATGACTTGTAATATAGCATCACAGAATTGTTAAACAGACACTCAAGTACTTGTTTGTGTGTTGAGAGCAGGTTATATTGAAACAAAATCCCTTTTTTTTTTTTTACTATGTTTTGTGGTTTTAAATCTAATTTATTTTTAAAATAATCTAACTATTCTATAATTAAATATAATTCTATGGTAAAAACTACTAAACCATTACACTAAGTCTGTCCAAATAGTTTATTAGGAACCAAAATATACATATTGGGATAAAATTAATATGTACAGATAGATAAACATATTTGCAGTAAATCAGTCTAATTTCTACAGGGCAACTCTAGCTACAATAATCCCAATTTGTTCAACGCTACTAACTAAAGATAAGAATCTATCCCAGAATGTATCCCAAGAAAAGAAGGTAGAATACTTAGCCAAATTCTCTATTGTGCGCTTTGTCTCTCTATTCCTCCTGATGAAGATGGCTGATCTTGGACAGAGACGAGAGAGACTAGTTACTGGTTTTCCAATTTCATGCCCAATTAACTAGGGTGTGGCTTATTATATGCCCTTCAAAAGCTATATGGGAGTGGTCTTAGACTAGGATAAAATCCTTGTCTAAACTACAAAGGTGTATGTGGTGAGTATTTCTTACATGAAATAGGCCTGATGTTTTAAATAGTTTGCTTTAAAAGTGGCTATTTGAATATTCCAGGGATAAAATCTCTAAGTTATGTCACCACGTTTAAATATAACATTTAAGACAATTAACATATTAAATACCTGAAATCAAGTTGTCATAGAATTTTGAAGATGTGCTTGTTTAGATTGGTGATAAAATATAGCATATTTACAGCACTCACTAAAGCCTGTTGCAAGCTCTGAACTCAATTTTAAAGGGTAAGTTTACTCAAACATTTTCTCCCCTTTAATTTGTTCCCAATGATCCACTTTACTGCTGGAGTGTATTAAATTGTTTATAAGTATTTCCATTAACCTTATATTGGCATTTGAAATAGTTTATTTAGCCTGTGGTATCCCCACCTATCCTGAAAGTTTTTGGCCTCTAGGCCAAGCTGTGTTAACACAGCCAGTAGAAGATATTACACTCCCAGTGGGGTATAGAAGAGATAAGGTAATAAAGTGTCAATTTTCCATTGTTCTCTACACGTATTGGCGATTGTTTTATGGACAGATATAAGATAAAGAAGCAGGTATATGTACACAATGTGATAAAGTAATGAGATCTGATTGGAACTACAAGTTCAACCCATTTTATTAGGTTGTGGCTTCAAAACACAAAATCACCTAATTCATATACACAAATAACCCTTAAAAAAGCAAATCTCATACATTTTATACTCCGCAGCTGGTAAAAAAGTAATTGGAAACACATTAAGGGAAAAACAATTTTATAGTGTACTGTCCCTTTAAGGCACCACGACTGACCAGTAATAACCGTGACTTATGCACAACAGCTCCCCCCAGTGGCAGCTACCCATTAGGGTGATTTCTATTTAAAGGAACATGAAACAATTTTTCAGATTTTAGATAGCACATACAATTCTAAAAGACTTTCTTATTTACATTAATTATCAAAATGTCTCTTTGTTCTCTTGGTATCTCTTGTTGAAAAGCAGGAACGTACGTGTATCTGGAGCACTATATGGCAGCAGTATTGCAAGAATGTTATCCATTGGCAAGACCACTAGATGACAGCACTATCTGCTCTAGACACATACCAAGGTATCTCTTCAACAAAGAGTCCCATGGAACAAAGCAAATTTGATCATTAAATAAATTGGAACCTTTTTTAAAAGAACTGTATGCTCTGCTTGAACCACAAAAAAATGTTTGTGTTTCATATCTCTTTAAACCAATCAAATGTCACACACATAACAAGCAAGATCTTGATATTTCAAATGATAGTGTAGTGCCAAAACTATTTGTTAACATAAACTGCTATCCACCAGAGGCTGAGAAACAAAGTGATGAAAATAGTAAGTGCGCTCCTTCCAATATTCTACCGTCTGTAGTCTCACTCACAGCTGAAATTCACATCTGTGTATTCTTCAGTGATAAACTGACCACACACACCTATATCACAGGAGCAACTTATCTTTTTGTACCAATTCAGCCCCATATTTATAAGAAGCTAGGCACGCCCGTGTTGTGCATAGAAATACAATTACTCATAAGGCTCTGGTCTGTGGTTATAAATCCATTGTTTCTCCTGAAGCATAAAGGCTGTGACACACTGCAAGCGATGCGGCGCGAGGCGATGCAGCTGCTTCGCACCGAGTCGCATCGCTTCTAAAGTTCAATTATTTCATCTCTGAGCGCTCAGCTACGCGTCCTGACGCAGCAGAGTGCTCAGAGATGAAAAGGCAGGACACACTGAGCGCGCACAGCCGCATCTACACGCTGTGCACCACTCCGCTTGCAGTGTGTCACAGCCTTAAGAATGAAAATGTATTTCAATAAAGCAGTGTCAACTGACTTTTACTGTGCAATAATCTGAAAACTTTCATACTTTAAATTTAAAGTAGCTGAATGTAGAACATGTGCATTAACTTATTTACTGTTCAATGATTATTATTTATTTTAACTTTATGCTGAAGCTTTTGTTTTTCCTTCTCAGGACTTTGCTTACACAGAAAACAGCTAGTAAAGACAAGCATTCAGATAGGAACAGCCAGACCCTTTGTGGTTTGTCCTATGGGATAATATACACCCATGGATGTCAGTGGGTCACAGATCTCAGGTTTGAGGAATGTATTCTGTCCTCTCCAGGGCAGGGGGCCAAATAAACTATTTTAAGAGATATATTTCAGGAAAATAAATAAAGTATGTTGCAAAGTGAAAACGAACACACAGTATAATGAACATTGACTGTGGTTGATTGGCTGGAGAATTGATGACAATTGCTGGATGCCATCTAATCCACATCTGGATACCACCATTGCTCTGTTATTACTGGGAAATCTCGTCTTTGGAGCTCACTTTCTGTTTGTTCGGTAGGTACTCTTCATAGGTGATCTGTTTAGTAGTTCAGATGTACCAGATGTACCAGAATGTTCTGGATATTTACAAGAACAAAGAAATGATGACCTTACATTCTTAAGGAAGTTGCAATCCCGTTGTCTGTGTAGATCTGTATTACATTTTACCGGTAATAAATCATGAAATTGTTAAAATGCTAGATTTATTGTCCTTTGAAGGGATAATATATCCATGTGTGTTCAATCCTCCCTGTATAGAATGTCCTTGGTAAGTTGCTCCTCAGCTGAATTGTCCTGGAATCTATTCTGGATTCTTATAACATCCAAAGCTACCATTCTAGAGCCTGTTTGAGATGAGAAGGAAAGGGAATCCTTTGGTACAGACTAGAATTCTTGTTCCATCTTTTCTAGACGTATCACTAAAATGGACGCCTCTCTCCATTTACCAACAAAAAAGGTTATTTGTTTGATCTTGAAATATGCCTTTCTCGAGCATCCAGTGGTTAGACTCAATTATATAAAGATAACAAATTACTGTGTATTTTGCAGCTAAGAGGAGAAGTGCAGAATGGTACCAGAGAGCATAATTAATTTACGGTGCAAGGGGGGAGCCCGCTGTCTGTTTGGTGTACAGAAAGGTATCTACAGCAGCCCCTCCCTGGTCACATGACTTGTGTGCCCTCTAAATGTGATCAAACATAAAAGCAACTGCTAAAACTAGGCTTTATTGCTTGATTCCATTAAAAAAACAAATGCAGGTTCCACTCAAAATCAACTCATAGATGTACCCTCCATGTCAACAAAATGAATCATGTTTGGAACTATTATTGGAATAGATTGTGGTGGGCAGATAAGACAAATATTGTACTTTTTTGACCATGTACACCACTGACACGTTTGGTGTCAGAAGGGTACCACATGTTAACCTTTTCCAAATTACATCTTGTATGTAGACAATGAATCAAAGTAAATATAGTGCAGTCGTCTAATACTTAAACAATTTTGAGATTAAGCCATGTTTACTTATGAGTAGAAAATAAACTTTCCCCTATGCTTTTATATTTTTATTTTACCCTTCATTTAAGATGATAATGCACACCAAACATTATCATACTCACCCAGTATGTTAGGTTATTGAAAGACCGCAGAAAAATATTGTAATTACAAGGAGTTTACTGTACCGTTAATGTGAACATTAATCCATCAGGTATGGTTGATACATTAGACGATTTTCCATCTTACCCCAGAGTTAAAAAGTAGTGTTGGGAGTTTAAGTTGGGAAAAAGTCCCTTGTTCCCATAATTCAAAAACAGCTGCCACTGAAGAAACCATGGAGAAAATTCAAGACATGGTGATGGGTGACTAAGACTGAAAATATGTAAAATAGCTGAGTTCACTGAGGTGTCATGTGATAGTCATTTTTAATTAATGTTTTGGTCAGCATTATGAATGTTGACTGCAGATCAGATCAGAAGAGACAGTGCCATGAGAGTTCACAAAAATTCAACGGAATCCTGACAATTTCTTTATGTGATTTGTCTCTATGGATGAGTCATGGACACATGACTTTGATCCTAAGAGAAAAGCACAATCCAAGCAGCAGAAACACCATTGCTCTCCTCTACCAGTAAATTCTGTGTCAAAGAAAATGCTGGCAAGGTTATGGCATCAGTGTTTTGGGAGGTAGCCCTAGAGGGACCGTAACAGGTTTGTACTGTGACAAGTTGATGTCACTTTCTAGAGATGTGGCAAGCTAGGTCAGGAAGTGCTGTTCCGCCAAGACAGTGCTTATTGGCTCCTTTGCTGCCATTGCAAAAGCTGGATTTGAAGTGATGGATCAAGCCCCATATTTACCAGTCCTCAACCTGTTTCTATGTTTGAAGGATCTCTTGCAGCTATTCATGAGTGGATGAACACTGAAGAGCAAGCATTTTTATTTGAAAGGTATAAAAATGTTTGCAGATGTGTGTTAAACTGAAAGGAGATTATATTAAAATATATATATATATATATATATATATATATATATATTCAAGGATTATGATTTATTGACCTACAGGACTACCAGGGGCTCTTGGCATGATGTAAAGATATATTAAATTCCACCAATAATCATAATCTTTTAGTAACAAAACTGTTTGTGGGTTGTTTTTTTTTTTTTTTTTGGGGGGGGGGTTGCCAGAATATTAAAGGGGCAGTATACACCAATTTGTATTTAACTGTATATAAGACACTACTATAAAGAATACTATGCCAAGATACTTATTTAAAAATTCAGTATAGAACCTTTTAAAAACTTACTTAGAAGCTCCCAATTTAGCGCTGTTGATGAGATTCGCCTGGGACACCCACTGAAAGGGGCTGAAAGCAGAACCTCCCCCAAACCCCTGCATATGCAAAGACCCATTATACAAACAGAAGCAATCTGAAGTCTGTATATATCCGTATACATCTAAAACTTTGGGGCTTGGTTAGGAGTCTGAAAATCAGCACAATGTTATTTAAAAATAAGCAAAACTATGCATTTTTACAAAAACACACACAGATAGGCTATATAAATATATAATCTACAAAACATTTATGCAAAGATAAATCAAGTGTACAATGTCCCTTTAAGACTTTTTAAAAACCTAACCATACAAAAGCAACACAGAAAGGCTTGTGGGAACAAAAACAATAAAGCGTGTTACAGTATCCACTCCAGGGGAGGCTTCATGAAATATTGATTGTAGAGATGACAACACTTTTGAAACCTATATTTTGCAGAAAAGACTCTGCTGCTAAAAATGCTTTGTGTTATATAGATTATTGTGTTAAAGTATACAGTCCCCACTTATACTTGAACCTAAAATATTACTCAATGCCTGTTCAGATTATTTTTTACTTCACTTTTGTACAATTTCATGAAGGATGCCAATACTTTGTGTGTTGACTCTATATACACAAACAAAAATACATTATCAGCACAATGAGAGAAAGTGACAGTACAGTTTCTCTAACAGATCGCTTGTCATAAAGAGCAAGTATCGTATCGCCATAATTATACTTAGCCTATAATTTCACAAATAAATATGAGTGAAACTTTTTTTTTCTTTTCATTGCATTGTTGGTCTAAATCCAAACTCACAACCCTGCCAATAGATATTAAATAATTGGCAATCATTACTGAAAAAGTTCATATCTCTTCTCTAAATTTGTACTGAGATAAACATGAGTCAAGCTTCAGATATTCTCACATTTGGCCTTATCAAGACTGCATGAGATATTGCACTTTTTCCGTTTTCATTTCCCTTTGTTCATTTACTCATCTTGTCAATCCTAATCATTTAGACTGGACCCAATTACAGAGGTGAATCCATAATTACTAGTCTAGGACTGGCATTTGGATTGAAAATCCTAAATCTTCAAATTGTACATTTATTAGATTTAAACCTCAAGTTTTTTTTTTTTTTTTTTTTTTTTTTTTTACACCTCTCGACTACTATACAAGGTTGCAACCCTTTCTGGCACAAAACTATGGCCTCAATCACATACTTGGCGTTGTGCGCAAAAACGAGTGTCGCCAAATATCTGTCTAATCGAGCAATCACATACCCGGCGCAGACATGTTACGTGTGTTGATTTTTGACGGCGTGCGCAGTTTTTACTCCCCTAAACCAAAATAGAACTAGTTTCGCCAGTCAGTATCACAAATGCAGCGCATAGACTTACGCGTGCAGAATGGAGATATTTTACTCCATTTTCATCTCGCCACACATAGGCAGGCGCAGCAACCCTTGCACACAGCAAAAGAGCACCGTAACTCCCTGAAAACCTTAACAAACACCTAACACATGCGTAATTTCAACCCCTAAACCGCCATCTCCCCACATTCAATCACTAATAAAATGTATTAACCCCTAAACTGCCTTCCCCCCACATCACAATCACTAATAAAATGTATTTACTCCTAATCTGCCATATCCCCACAACGATAGGCAGGCGCAGCAACCCTTGCGCACAATAAAAAAGCACTGTAACTCCCTGGAAGCCTCAACAAACACCTAACACATGTGCAATATCAACCCCTAAACCGCCATCCCCCCACATTGCAATCACTAATAAAATGTATTAACCCTTAAATCACCATCCCCTCACACTGCAATCACTAATAAAATGTATTAACCGATAAACCGCCTTCCCCCCACATCGCAATCACTAATAAAATGTATTTACTCCTAATCTGTCATCCCCCCACAATGCAAAGTACCTAATAAACCTTTTAACCCCTAATTCGCCATCCCCCCACAACGCAAAGTATTAAACTAATAACTAGGCCCCCTAACCTAACACCCCTTTACTTAACCCTAATTAAAATATACTAATTAAAATAACCCTAAATAAAATAAAAAATATAGCAACTACCGTAAAAATAAAAATTACAGAAAATTAAAAACCTAAATTACAAAAAAAAAAAACTAACATTACAGAAAATAAAAAAACTAACATTACTAAAAATAATAAATCCTAATATTACAAATACAACATTACAAAAACAATTAAAAATTAATGCAACTTTCCAGTTTATTTATATTCCCAAATGTGATTAATTCACGTGGCATACTTTGTTGAAGGAGCAGCAATGCACTACTGGGGGGTAGCTGAACACATTGGGTGGACCAATGACAAGACGATTTATTTGTGCTGCCACCAATCAGCAGTTAGCTCCAAGCAGTGCATTGTACCTGAGCATACCTAGGTATACAATGAAAATGAAGCAAACTATTTAACAGAAGCAAGTTGGATAGTTGTTTCAAGTTGTATGTGCTTGTCCCTTTAAATAACTTTTCAATTTACTTCTATTATCGAATTTGCTGTTATAGAGTGCTAAACACACATGAACGCTCCTGAGCTCTTAGGAGTCTACCTAGCTTTACTCTTCAACAAAAGATACCAAGAGAATGAAGAGTAGGCTCAGGAGAAGCAAATGCACTACTGGAGTATAGCTGAATACATCTGGTGAGCAAATAACATATATTTGTAGCCACCAACATTGCTGTTCTTGAGCCTGCCTAGGTTCACTCTTCAAGAAAGGATAACATGAGAACAAAGTATAAGATATTAGACGCAAACTGGAAAGTTGTTTAAAACCGCTATCTAAACCATGAAAGTTTATTGTTGAGTTTACTGTTCCTTTTAATCTGCCTTGTTGATTAACCAGAGATAATTGCACCCAAACTACACGTGAGGATTAAAAGAACATTAAAGAACTGTTTGTTGCTTTAAAATGCATGGCAATTTATATCTGTTCACACTTAGACCTTTTATCCATGAATAAAGCTACTTTTTCTTTGCAACTGACTTGAAAGTGCCAAAAAAAGAGAAAATGTTTTAAGGTGTTATATTCAAGCAACAGTCAATAATAATAATAAAATGCTGTGTGTGTAGCACTTGCAAACTGATTAGGCAACTTGAAACGTTTGCCTGCTCTATCTGAAACAGAAAACTTTACTTTTTTTTAATGTTTCTGTCCCTTTTATGCTGATGAAGAAATGTCCCATCTGCTAAACGCAAACCCCTGTCTTTATCAGCCTGTAAACTACAGCCTAGTTATAAACTGTAGAGCATACATGTATAGAACGTCTCGCCTTGTCGCTATAGAAGTTAAAGGAACATTAAACCCAAACATTTTCTTTCATGATTCAGACAGAGAATACAATTTTAAATAACATTCCAATTTACTTCTATTATCTAATTTGCTTCATTCTTTAGATATTCTTTGTTAAAGAAATAGCAATGCACATGGGTGAGCCAATCACATGAGGCAAATATGTGTAGCCACCAATCAGTAGCTACTGAGCCTATCTAGATATGCTTTTTCAGGAAGGAATATCAAGAGAATGAAGCAAATTAGATAACAGAAGTAAATTAGAAAGTTGTTTAAAATAGTATTATCTATCTGAATCATGAAAGAAAGAAATTGGGTTTAATGTCCCTTTAACCCCTTAATGACCGGACCATTTTTCAATTTTCTTACCCTTAATGACAATGGCTATTTTTACATTTATGCAGTGTTTGTGTTTAGCTGTAATTTGCCTCTTACTCATTTACTGTACCCACACATATTATATACCGTTTTTCTCGCCATTAAATGGACTTTCTAAAGATACCATTATTTTCATCATATCTTATAATTTACTAAAAAAAAATAATAAAATATGAGGAAAAAATGGAAAAAAAAACACACTTTTTCTAACTTTGACCCCCAAAATCTGTTACACATCTCCAATCACCAAAAAACACCCATGCTAAATAGTTTCTAAATTTTGTCCTGAGTTTAGAAATACTCAATGTTAACATGTTCTTTGCTTTTTTTGCAAGTTATAGGGCAATAAATACAAGTAGCACTTCGCTATTTCCAAACCACTTTTTTTCAAAATTAGCGCTAGTTACATTGGAACCCTGATATCTGTCAGGAATACCTGAATATCCCTTGATATGTATATATATTTTTTTAGAAGACAACCCAAAGTATTGATCTAGGCCCATTTTGGTATATTTCATGCCACCATTTCACCGCCAAATGCGATAAAAAAAAAAAAAAAAAGTTCACTTTTTCACAAAATTTGTAACAAACTTTAGGTTTCCCACTGAAATTATTTACCAACAGCTTCTGCAATTATGGCACAAATGGTTGTAAATGCTTCTCTGGGATCCCCTTTTTCAGAAATAGCAGACTTATATGGCTTTGGGGTTGCTTTTTGGTAATTAGAAGGCCGCTAAATGCCGCTGCGCACCACACGTGTTTTATGCCCAGCAGTGAAGGGGTTAATTAGGGAGCTTGTAGGGAACTTGTAGGGTTAATTTTAGCTTTAGTGTAGTGTAGTAGACAACCCCAAGTATTGATCTAGGCCCATTTTGGTATATTTTATGCCACCATTTCACCGCCAAATGCGAGCAAATAAAAAAAAAAATTTTTACATTTTTCACAATTTTAGGTTTCTCACTGAAATTATTTACAAACAGCTTGTGCTATTATGGCAGAAATTGTTGTAAAGGCTTCTCTGGGATCCCCTTTGTTCAGAAATAGCAGACTTATATGGCTTTGGCGTTGCTTTTTGGTAATTAGAAGGCCGCTAAATGCTGCTGCGCACCACACGTTAATTATGCCCAGCAGTGAAGGGGTTAAATTAGGTAGCTTGTAGGGTTAATTTTAGAGATCAGCCTCCCACCTGACACATCCCACCCCCTGATCCCTCCCAAACAGCTCTCTTCCCTCCCCCACCCCACAATTGTTCCCGCCATCTTAAGTACTGGCAGAAAGTCTGCCAGTACTAAATAAGAGTTTTTTGTTTTTTTTTAAATAAAAATGATAAAATATTTTAGCTGTGATGGACCCCTGCCTTAGCCCCAACCTCCCTGATCCCCCCTCCAGCTCTCTAACCCTCTCCCCTACCTAATTACCGCCATCTTGGGTACTGGCAGCTGTCTGCCAGTACCCAGTTTGGCCCCAAAAAGTATTTTTATTTTATTTTTTATTTAAAAACTATTTCTGTAGTGTAGCAGCCCCCCCACAATACCCCCACCCCCTCCCCCTCCCAGATCCTTTTATATTTAAAAAAAAAAAATTCCCTTTTTTTCCCCTTTCTGCCCTCATTCATTGGTGTCAGTGTGGCTAATGGGTGCACGTGCACGCGCCCCGTGCACTCTCACCCCTCGCGCACGCGCATCGTGCACGCACCCTCACACCCGGCGGACACTGGCATCATCGCTACCGGTGCAGAGAGGGCCACAGAGTGTCTCTCTCTGCATCGGAGGCTTGTACAGTGGTATTGCAGGATGCCTCCATATCGAGGCATCACTGCAATACCCTCAGAGCTGCTGGAAGCATTTGTGATCGCTTCCAGCACTCTGTTAGACAACTGACGTACCAGGTACGTCCATTGTCATTAACTGTTAGTTTTTGAATGACGTACCTGGTACGTCAGTTGTCATTAAGGGGTTAAAGGGACACTCAGGTTTTATTAAATTTTCATGATTCAGATACAGCATGTAATTTTAAACAACTTTCCAATTTACTTCCATTAAAAAAAAGTGTGCACATTCTTTTATATTTACACTTTTTTTGAGTCACCAGCTCCTACTGAGCATGTGCAAGAACTCAGACTATACGTATATGCATTTGTGATTGGCTGATTGCTATCACATGGTACAGGGGGAGTGGAAATATACATAACTTTTGAAATGTGTTAAAAAAGAATCTACTACTCATTTGAAATTCAGAGTAAAAGCTATTGCATTGTCTTGTTATCTTGCATTTGTTGATTATGCAAATCTGCTGTGTTTACTGGTCCTTTAAGGAGCCCAGATGAAAAATTCACTTTTAGCACTCACCATTTAAAAAACAAAAACAAAAAAAAAAACAAGGTAATTAAAATTACAAAGAGAAACACATCAGTATGTGATAATATATAAATACAATATTTATTAACTAATTACCAAACTTACCTTAGCAGTTTGGAATTAATGTGACAGTGTACACCAATTTTCATATAACTGCATGTAATAGACACTACTATTAAGAATATGCACAGATACTGATATAAAAATCCAGTATAAAATATTTTAAAAACTTACATAGAATCTCCCAGTTTAGCTCTGTTAATGAGGTTAGGCAGACCCCCTCCCCCCTTCCTTGCATATGAAAAGACAGATTACACAAACAGGAGCAGCAAGAATCTGTAGACCAGAGTCTACATCTCTTACTTTGGGGCTTGGTTTGGAGTCTGAAAATCAGCAAAATGTTATTAAAAAATAAGCAAAACTATACATTATTACAAAAACACTCCCAGATGGGCTATATAAATGGATCATCTACAAAACAGCTATGCAATGAAAAATCTAATGTACAATGTCCCTGTCTCATAATGTATAATAACACTGTTGCAAAACTGCTGCATATAGTGCACACTTCTGAGAATACTTTACTGCTTTTCAAAAAAGGATAAAAAAAAACAAAGAAAATGAGATAATAGACGCAAATTAGAAAGTTTTTTAAAATTGTATGTTCTACCTGAATCATGAAAGAAAAATGTTGGGTGTTATGTCCCTTTAAAGGATCAAAGTCAAAATTAAACTTGATTCAGATAGAGCATTCAATTCACCTCCGTTATCGAAATGTGCACAATGTTTTTACTGTGTTTCCCCGAAAATAAGTCAGTGTCTTATATTCATTTTTGCTCCCAAAGATGCGCTAGGTCTTATTTTCAGGGGATCTCTTATTTTTTCATGAAGAAGAATACGGTACACATTTATTGTTGAACAAAAAAAAAGGAAATTTATTGCCTGTATACGGTACGGTAGGAAATGTAGTCCTCCTGTGTCATTTGATTTGCCCCTCTGATCCTCCTGTGTCATTTTAAGTGATCCCCCTCCCCCCACCCCTTTATCAGACATTTCCCCCCTACCTCAGTCACCCCTGTGTGTCCACACAATGTGCCCGACTCCTGCCCCGCGCGACTCACTGTCTAATTGTGAGTCAGTCAGACTCCGTCAGGGCAGAGCGGGCAGCAGGCGGGCAGCTTGTCCTGGCGGCGGCACGGGCTCTCTGATTAAAAGAGACCTCGCACTTCCTGTCTGCTACGGCTGGACCTTATGTTCGGGAGAGGCCTTATTTTCGGGGAGTTATTATTTTCGGGGAGGTCTTATTTTCGGGGGTATGCCTTATATTTCAGCGAGAGGCAAAACTGTAAGTAGGTCTTATTTTTGGGGGATGTCTTACTTTCTGGGAAACACGGTATATGCACACTTTCTGAAGCGCCGGTACCAGTATATAGTTGTATGCAATTTGTGATTGGTTGATGGCTTTAACAAGCTTGAAATTTGTCCAAAAAAATCTAATACTCATTTGAAATTCAGACTACTTGCTTTTGTATTGTCATTTTAATATGCATTTATTGATTAAAGGGACATGAAACACAAAATGTTTCTATCATGATTCAGATTGAGAATACAATTTTAAATACATTTCCAATTTATTCCTATGATGAAATTTGCTTTGTTCTCTTGTTATTTTTTGTTGAAGAGATATCTAGATAGGTAGCGTGCACATGTATGAAGAACTACATGACAGGAAATAGTTCTGCCATCTAGTGCTTTTGTTAATGTATAATATTGTTGTAAAACTGCTGTCATATAGTACTGCAGACACGTGCCCACTCCTGAACTTACCGTCATGCTTTTCAAAAAAAGGATAAGAAAAAAAACATAATTTATGCTTACCTGATAAATTCCTTTCTTCTGTAGTGTGATCAGTCCACGGGTCATCATTACTTCTGGGATATTAACTGCTCCCCTACAGGAAGTGCAAGAGGATTCACCCAGCAGAGTTGCTATATAGCTCCTCCCCTCTACGTCACCTCCAGTCATTCGACCAAGGACCAACGAGAAAGGAGAAGCCAAGGGTGTAGTGGTGACTGGAGTATAATTTAAAAAATATTTACCTGCCTTAAAAAACAGGGCGGGCCGTGGACTGATCACACTACAGAAGAAAGGAATTTATCAGGTAAGCATAAATTATGTTTTCTTCTGTTAAGTGTGATCAGTCCACGGGTCATCATTACTTCTGGGATACCAATACCAAAGCAAAAGTACACGGATGACGGGAGGGATAGGCAGGCTCTTTATACAGAAGGAACCACTGCCTGAAGAACCTTTCTCCCAAAAATAGCCTCCGAGGAAGCAAAAGTGTCAAATTTGTAAAATTTGGAAAAAGTATGAAGCGAAGACCAAGTTGCAGCCTTGCAAATCTGTTCAACAGAGGCCTCATTCTTAAAGGCCCAAGTGGAAGCCACAGCTCTAGTGGAATGAGCTGTAATTCTTTCAGGAGGCTGCTGTCCAGCAGTCTCATAAGCTAAACGAATTATGCTACGAAGCCAAAAAGAGAGAGAGGTAGCAGAAGCTTTTTGACCTCTCCTCTGACCAGAGTAAACGACAAACAGGGAAGACGTTTGTCGAAAATCTTTAGTTGCCTGTAAATAAAATTTAAGGGCACGAACTACATCCAGATTGTGCAAAAGACGTTCCTTCCTCGAAGAAGGATTTGGGCACAAGGATGGAACAACAATCTCCTGATTGATATTCCTGTTAGTGACTACCTTAGGTAAGAACCCAGGCTTAGTACGCAGAACTACCTTATCCGAGTGAAAAATCAAATAAGGAGAATCACAATGTAAGGCTGATAACTCAGAGACTCTTCGAGCCGAGGAAATAGCCATTAAAAATAGAACTTTCCAAGATAACAACTTTATATCAATGGAATGAAGGGGTTCAAACGGAACACCCTGTAAAACGTTAAGAACAAGGTTTAAACTCCATGGTGGAGCCACAGCTTTAAACACAGGTTTAATCCTGGCCAAAGCCTGACAAAAAGCCTGAACGTCTGGAACTTCTGACAGACGCTTGTGTAACAGAATGGACAGAGCTGAGATCTGTCCCTTTAAGGAACTAGCGGATAACCCCTTTTCTAAACCTTCTTGTAGAAAAGACAATATCCTAGGAATCCTAACCTTACTCCAAGAGTAACCTTTGGATTCGCACCAATATAGGTATTTACGCCATATTTTATGGTAAATCTTTCTGGTGACAGGCTTCCTAGCCTGTATTAAGGTATCAATAACTGACTCAGAAAAACCACGCTTTGATAAGATCAAGCGTTCAATTTCCAAGCAGTCAGTTTCAGAGAAGTTAGATTTTGATGTTTGAAAGGACCCTGAATCAGAAGGTCCTGTTTCAGAGGTAACGACCAAGGTGGACAGAATGACATGTCCACCAGATCTGTATACCAAGTCCTGCGTGGCCATGCAGGCGCTATTAGAATCACTGATGCTTTCTCCTGTTTGATTCTGGCAATCAATCGAGGAAGCATCGGGAAAGGTGGAAACACATAAGCCATCCTGAAGGTCCATGGTGCTGTCAAGGCATCTATCAGGACCGCTCCCGGATCCCTGGATCTGGACCCGTAGCGCGGAAGCTTGGCGTTCTGTCGAGACGCCATGAGATCTATCTCTGGTTTGCCCCAACGTGGAAGTATTTGGGCAAAGACCTCTGGATGAAGTTCCCACTCCCCCGGATGAAAAGTCTGACGACTTAAGAAATCCGCCTCCCAGTTCTCCACTCCCGGGATGTGGATTGCAGACAGGTGGCAAGAGTGAGACTCTGCCCAGCGAATTATCTTCGATACTTCCATCATTGCTAGGGAGCTTCTTGTCCCTCCCTGATGGTTGATATAAGCTACAGTCGTGATGTTGTCCGACTGGAACCTGATGAACCCCCGAGTTGCTAACTGGGGCCAAGCCAGAAGAGCATTGAGGACTGCTCTCAATTCCAGAATGTTTATTGGAAGAAGACTCTCCTCCTGATTCCATAGTCCCTGAGCCTTCAGAGAATTCCAGACAGCGCCCCAACCTAGTAGGCTGGCGTCTGTTGTTACAATTGACCAGTCTGGCCTGCTGAATGGCATTCCCCTGGACAGATGTGGCCGATAAAGCCACCATAGAAGAGAATTTCTGGTCTCTTGAATGGAATGAAGGACACGGCATGCATTTTGAAGTTTTGTTAACCTGTCCTCTGTCAGGTAAATCTTCATTTCTACAGAATCTATCAGAGTCCCCAGGAAGGGAACTCTTGTGAGTGGAAAGAGAGAACTTTTCTCTTCGTTCACTTTCCATCCATGCGACCTTAGAAATGCCAGTACTATCTCTGTATGAGATTTGGCAGTTTGAAAGCTTGAAGCTTGTATCAGTATGTCGTCTAAGTACGGAGCTACTGAAATTCCTTGCGGTCTTAGTACCGCCAGAAGAGTGCCCAGAACCTTTGTGAAGATTCTTGGAGCCGTAGCCAGTCCAAATGGAAGAGCTACAAACTGGTAATGCCTGTCTAAAAAGGCAAACCTTAGATACCGGTAATGACTTCTGTGAATCGGTATGTGAAGGTAAGCATCCTTTAAATCCACTGTGGTCAAGTACTGACCCTCTTGGATCATGGGCAAAATTGTTCGAATAGTTTCCATCTTGAACGATGGAACTCTTAGGAATTTGTTTAGGATCTTTAAATCCAAGATTGGCCTGAAGGTTCCCTCTTTTTGGGAACTACAAACAGATTTGAGTAAAACCCTTGTCCTTGTTCCAACCGCGGAACTGGATGGATCACTCCCATTAATAAAAGATCTTGTACGCAGCGTAGAAACGCTTCCTTCTTTGTTAGGTTTGTTGACAACCTTGACAGATGAAATCTCCCTCTTGGGGGAGAGGATTTGAAGTCCAGAAGGTATCCCTGAGATATGATCTCTAACGCCCAGGGATCCTGAACATCTCTTGCCCAAGCCTGGGCGAAGAGGGAAAGTCTGCCCCCCACTAGATCCGGTCCCGGATCGGGGGCCCTCAATTCATGCTGTCTTAGGGGCAGCAGCAGGTTTTCTGGCCTGTTTGCCCCTGTTCCAGGACTGGTTAGGTTTCCAGCCTTGTCTGTAGCGAGCAACAGCTCCTTCCTGTTTTGGTGCAGAGGAAGTTGATGCTGCTCCTGCTTTGAAATTACGAAAGGAACGAAAATTGGACTGTCTAGCCTTGGCTTTGGCCTTGTCCTGAGGCAGGGCATGACCTTTACCTCCTGTAATGTCATCAATAATCTCTTTCAAGCCGGGCCCGAATAAGGTCTGCCCTTTGAAAGGAATATTAAGCAATTTAGATTTAGACGTAACATCAGCTGACCAGGATTTTAGCCACAGAGCTCTGCGTGCCTGAATGGCGAATCCTGAATTTTTAGCCGCAAGTTTAGTTAAATGTACTACGGCATCTGAAATAAATGAATTAGCTAACTTAAGGAATTTAAGTTTGTGTGTGATGTCATCTAGTGTGGATGATTGAAGTGTCTCTTCCAGAGACTCAAACCAAAATGCTGCTGCAGCCGTGACAGGCGCAATACATGCAAGAGGTTGCAATATAAACCCTTGTTGAACAAACATTTTCTTAAGGTAACCCTCTAATTTTTTATCCATTGGATCTGAAAAAGCACAGCTATCCTCCACTGGGATAGTGGTACGCTTAGCTAAAGTAGAAACTGCTCCCTCCACCTTAGGGACCATTTGCCATAAGTCCCGTGTGGCGGCGTCTATTGGAAACATTTTTCTGAATATAGGAGGGGGTGAGAAAGGCACACCGGGTCTATCCCACTCCTTAGTAACAATGTCAGTAAGTCTCTTAGGTATAGGAAAAACGTCAGTACTCGTCGGTACCGCAAAATATTTATCCAACCTACACATTTTTTCTGGGATTGCAACTGTGTTACAATCATTCAGAGCCGCTAATACCTCCCCTAGTAACACACGGAGGTTCTCAAGCTTAAATTTAAAATTTGAAATGTCTGAGTCCAGTTTATTTGGATCAGAACCGTCACCCACAGAATGAAGCTCTCCGTCTTCACGTTCTGCAAACTGTGACGCAGTATCAGACATGGCCCTTGCATTATCAGCGCACTCTGTTCTCATCCCAGAGTGATCACGTTTACCTCTTAGTTCTGGTAGTTTAGCCAAAACTTCAGTCATAACAATAGCCATATCTTGTAATGTGATTTGTAATGGCCGCCCAGATGCACTCGGCGCTACAATATCACGCACCTCCTGAGCGGGAGATGCAGGTACTGACACGTGAGGCGAGTTAGTCGGCATAACTCTCCCCTCGTTGTTTGGTGAAATATGTTCAATTTGTACAGATTGACTATTTTTTAAAGTAGCATCAATACATTTAGTACATAAATTTCTATTGGGCTCCACTTTGGCATTAACACATATAGCACAGAGATATTCCTCTGAATCAGACATGTTTAACACACTAGCAAATAAACAGCAACTTGGAAATACTTTTCAAAGTAATTTACAAATAATATGAAAACGAACTGTGCCTTTAAGAAGCACAGAAAATATTATAACAGATAAAATAATTAAGTTATAGCATCAATCTTTGTCAGAATATACAGTTTTAGCAAAGGATTGTTCCCCTCAGCAAATGATAACTAACCCAGGCAGCAGAAAAAAAATACACAAATAAACGTTTTTTATATCACAGTCAATACAATCAGCACAGCTCTGCTGTGAATGATTACTTCCCTCAAAAAAGACTCTTGAGATCCCTGAACTCTGTAGAGATGAACCGGATCATGCAGGAAGAAAATGAACCTCTGACTGAGTTTTTCTGATGCATAGTGAAAGCACCAAAATGGCCCCTCCCCCACACACATAACAGTGAGAGGGATCAGTGAACTGCTCTAATTTAAATCAAAACTATTGCCAAGTGGAAAAAAAGTGCCCAAAACATTTTTTCACCCAGTACCTCAGAGAAAAAAACGTTTTTACATGCCAGCAAAAAAACGTTTTACCTCAATAATTAATTGTCATTTAAAACCTATTGCAAGTCCCTGCAAAATAGGTTAAGTCTATGTATACAGTTTAAAAGCCAGAGAAGTACCATTTCCCAGAAAACTGAAGTGTAAAATATACATACATGACAGCCTGATATCAGCTACATCTACTGCATTCAAGGCTGAGTTTACATTATAACGGTATGGCAGGATTTTCTCATCAATTCCATGTCAGAAAATAATAAACTGCTACATACCTCTTTGCAGATTAATCTGCCTGCTGTCCCCTGATCTGAAGTTTACCTCACTCCTCAGATGGCCGAGAAACAGCAATATGATCTTAACTACTCCGGCTAAAATCATAGAAAAACTCAGGTAGATTCTTCTTCAAATTCTACCAGAGAAGGAATAACACACTCCGGTGCTATTATAAAATAACAAACTTTTGATTGAAGATATAAAAACTAAATATATCACCATAGTCCTCTCACACATCCTATCTAGTCGTTGGGTGCAAGAGAATGACTGGAGGTGACGTAGAGGGGAGGAGCTATATAGCAACTCTGCTGGGTGAATCCTCTTGCACTTCCTGTAGGGGAGCAGTTAATATCCCAGAAGTAATGATGACCCGTGGACTGATCACACTTAACAGAAGAAAAGAAAATTTGATAAGACGTAAATTTTTAAAGTTGTTTAAAATTGTATGTTCTATCTGAATCATGAAAGAAAAAGTTGGGATTTTACTGTATTTAATGGTCATTTAATGACAATATCATCATAGCCCTAATCTGAGGAACATAAGTAGCTGCTCGCTAACACGGAAGCCAGATAAAGATGAGGTATGTGCTCAGCACACATAAGGAGCACACAGCTATTTTAACACATATTACTTGCACACAAAACATTTGTACAACATAGGCAAAACCCAGATAGAGAAGCAATTTTATTGCTATTCAGAATGCAAAGAAAAAAAATATAATAATTCAGCTTTATCCATAACAATGTAAACACTGCATGCATATGAATATTAAATGTAACTCGTTCACTATTCTCCTATCCTAGCATCTAATCCATCAAATCACTGTGTGTCCCTTTAAGCCTTGGCACACGCAGCTATTGAACTGATGCATTTCAGTGAAGAAAAAGGCTTAATTGCTCTATCCAGCTAAAAACACCTTATAGTATGTGTCCTTAATGATATTGACTAAACAAATATTAAAAATGTTCAATTTATATTGCACAAATCATTAAATACATTTCTGTTAAATTAGGCAATCAATTTGTGGTTTGAATAGCAGAAAATGATATAATATTAGAAAATCAAAATGTATGCTTACCAGATAAATTCCTTTCCTTCCTGGAAGGGAGAGTCCACGACTTAATTCATAACTGTTGGGAATATCAACACCTGGCCACCTGGAGGAAGCAAAGACACTCCAGCCAAAGGCTATAAATATCCCTCCCACGCCCCCATCCCCCCAGTCATTTGGCCGAGGGAACGAGGAAAAGCAGGAGAAATATTAGGGTGTAGAGATGCCAGAAGAAAAAAATAATAAGGAAGCCGTCAAAACAATTACGGGCGGGGTCGTGGACTCTCCCTGCCAGGAAGGAAAGGAATTTATCTGGTAAGCATAAATTTTGATTTTCTTCCCAAGGCAGGGAGAGTCCACAACTTCATTCATAACTGTTGGGAACCAATACCCAAGCTCCAGAGGACATTGAGGAATAAACGGGAGGGACAAAATAAAGGGTGGCTGAACCTAAAGTGAGGGCACCAAAGCCTGTAACACCTTTTTCACAAAAGCCGCTTCAGGCGAAGCGAAAAGATCACATTCTTAAAATTTTTAAAAAGCATGTAAGGACGACCTTACAAATCTGATCCATAGAGGCTTCGTTCTTAAAAACCCAGGAGGAATCAACAGCCCTAGTCTCATAAGCTAAGCGGATGATACTCCTCAACCAAAAGGACAATGAAGTAGCAGTATCCTTCTGGCCCTTGCGTTTGCCAGAGTAAAAAAATAAACATGGATGAGGACTGCCTGAAATCCTTAGTAGTTTGAGGGTAAAATTTTAAAGCACGGACCACATCCAGATTATGAAGTAAACATTCCTTAGGGGAGGAAGGATTAGGGCAAAAAGACGGAACAACAATTTCCTGATTAATGTTGCAATCTGAGACTACCTTGGGTAGAAAACCTAACTTGGTAATTAAAACTGCCTTATCGGCATTAGCCAACAAACAGAACCTTTCAAGACAAAAGCTTGAGATCAACAGAATGCAAGGGCTAAACAGAGCCTGTGGTAAAACTCTTAGAACAAGTTTGAGGCTCCAAGGAGGAGCAACATTTCTGAACACTGATCTGATTCTAACCAGGGCCTTAACAAAGGACTGAACATCTGGGAGATTAGCCAATCTGCTAAGCAGCAAAACAGATAGGACCGATATCTGACCCTTCAGCGAACTAGCGGATAATACCTTTTCCAATCCCTCTTGGATGAAGGATAAAAGGACAGAAACCTTCACCTTGTGCCATGGAACACCACGTTCCTCACACCAAAGAAGATAGGTCCGTCAAACCTTATGGTAAATACGCCTCGTGACAGGCTTCCGAGCCTGGATTAAGGTATCTATGACCTTATCTGAAAAACCTCTCTTGGCTAAAACTAGGTGTTAAAGAGCCACGCAGTCAAGCGTAGAGAGTCTAGGTTCTGATGAAGAAACGGACCCTGCATTAGAAAGTAACCTCCAGGGAGGGGAGGAGGACATCCTTACTAGATCTGAAAACCAGGTTCTTCGAGGCAATGAAAGAGCCATTAGGATCACTCTGGCCCACTCCTGTTTGATGCAAGCTACTACACGAGGCAGTAGAGCCAATGGCGAAAAAGATATAGGAGTCTGAACTTCCAACTCTGCTTGAGGATCTCTCAATCTCGACCCGTACCTGAGTAGTTTGGCATTGAGACGAGAGGCCATGAGATCTATCTCCGGGCACCTCATCTGAGGGTTATCTCTGAAAACATTTCAGGTGGAGGGACCACTCCCCCGGGTGAAAGGACTGCCTGCTAAGAAAGTTGGCTTCTACGTTTTCCACCCCCGGACCGTGGATCGCTTAGAGACAACAGTTATAGGTCTCCGCTCACTGAAATATTTGGGACACCTTCATCGCGAAGGAACTTCTTGTGCCTCCCTGATGGTTGATGTACGCAACCGAGGAAATATTGTCCGATTGAAATCTGATATGCTGGACAGAAGTGAGCTGGGGCCAAGCCCTCAAGAGCATTGAGAATCGCCTGCTGTTCTAGAATATTTATCGGAAAAGAAGACTCTTCTCAGGACCAAGTTCCCTGGGCCATCCTGGAACCCCAGACTGCTCCCCAGCCTGAAAGGCTAGCACTCGCTGTCACAATGTCCCAGGACGGTATCAAGAAGCACGTGCCTACAGACAGATGATCCTGACAGCCAGCCAGAGGAGAGAATTTCTCTCTTGTGGCTCTAAGACAATCTGCTGAGACAGGTTTAAATGATCTCCGTTCCATTGTCTGAGCATGCATAGTTGTAGATGTCTGAGATGGAAGTGAGCAAAAGGAATAATGTCCATAGAAGACACAATTAGACCTATCACATTCATACACTGAGCCACCAATGGATTTGAGGTGGATTGCAGGGAACGTCTCTGATCTGTCAGAAAGATACTCGTTGAAACTGAGTCGATGATGGTACCCAGAAAGACCACCCTGGTAAAGGGAATCAGAGAACTCTGTTCTAGATTTATCTTCCAACCAGGAGACTCAGTAGCGAGTCCGAATGAGCTCTTGCCAAGGGAAAAGAGGGAGCTTGAACCAAGATATTGTCCAGGTAAGGAGCTACGGCAATACCTTGAGATCTGGCCATGGCTAGAGGAGTGCCCAGAACCTTTGTAAATATTCTGGGAGCAGTAGCTAAGCCAAATGGAAGTGCTATTAACTGGAAGTGCTAGTCCAGAAAAGCAAACAAAGTTGTCCCTGTGGATTGGGACATGGAGGTATGCATCCTTTTAGGTCTATCATGGTCATGTACTGTCCCTCCTGAATTAAGGGAAGGATAGACCTGATAGAGTGCTATCCTTCAAGATGGAGACTGAGAAATTTGTTTAGACACTTCAAGTCTAGGATAGGACGAAAAGTTCCCTCCTTTTTGGGAACTATGAAGAGATTTGAATAAAAACCTAGTCCCCTTTGAGAGGCAGGAACCAGGACTATAACTCCTAGGGAGGCAAGATCCCTAACGCAATCTAGAAAGGCAGCTCTCGTCTCTGGTCTTGAAGACAGTCTTGATAGGATAAATCTTCCTCTGGGAGAATGTGATTTGATTCTTATCCTGTATCCCTGGGATACTACATCCAACACACAAGGATCCTGAACATTTTGCTCCCAGACTTCTGAGAAAAGACACAGTCTGCCCCATTCCTGATCGGATCCCGGATCAGGGGCCGTCCCTTCATGCCGATTTATTCTCAGCGGGCTCTTTGGTCTGTTTGTATTTGTTCCAAGACTGAGGATGCTTCAAGGTATCCTTAGCCTGTTCGGGCTTGGAGGCCGACTGGAACCGCCGAGTCTTGTCTGATCAAAATTTTGGGTCTAGCCTTCTTATCTTCTGGGAGAAAGGAACCCTTTCCTCCAGTAACCGTGGAAATTATTGAACCCAATCCAGGGCCAAATAATACCTTCCCCTTGAAGGGCAATGAAAGAAGCCTGGATTTGGAAACAATATCGGCTGACCAGGATTTTAACCATAGGGCTCTGCAAGCTACTACCGGAAGGACTTTGCATTCAGGCAAACAATCTGCATATTAGCATCACAGATAAATGAATTGGTTATTCTTAGAGCTTTGATCCTGTCTTGAATTTCCTCCAAGGAGGACTCAACGGAACTCCACAGTTCCAGGTGAGAGTCAGGGACCGGGAATATTTTTTTAAAAGTAGACGAGCAAGAGAAAGGAGATCCAATCTTTTCCCATTCACTGGAAATAATACTCGCCATACTGACTGGAACCAGAAAGGTCTCAGGAGCTTTCCTATCCTTATAGACCCTATCAAGCTTATGGATTTTAGGTTCTTCCATAAGTTTAGCCTCTGGAACTTCCAACATGGCTAAAATCTCTTTCAAAAGGAAACGGAGATGTTCAATTTTAAATCTGAACTTAGACTCTGGCATGATCCAGAATTGAACCTGGGACCCGTTTCTATTTCTGTTGCTGTTCTTTCCACAGCCTGCTGACTTACCTCTTCGCTACCAGATGGCTTGATCACATGCTGAGAATATTGGTTTTCTGTTTGCTGCAACTTTGGCTCTCTGGCTCCACCTGTCTACCTGCTGTAACAAATCATATAATCAGTAGTCTGCTATATTAGGCAAGTTTGCTTTCAGTTCTATGCCTTGACATTGAGTGTTGCACTCTGACAGAGCCTCTGCGCCAGATACCTGTTTGAATTCAGCTTTGTTGGATTTTATGGTGCCTGATTACTGCTTCATTTTGAGACTACTCTTCTGGATTTTCACTGGGCACTGTCTTTCATTTCTGGACTGTATTCTTGGCAATTGGCCTTGGCTAATTCTCTGATATTTCCTAAGGACTGCCTCAGAGTACTAGTCTACAGCCTATGCAAGTATCCTGCCTGTTATTACAAAGATCTGCATCCCTGCTTGTTACTACAAAGTTACCAGTCTACAGCCTATCCTGCCTGTTATTACAAAGATCTACATTCCTGACTGTTACTACAAAGTTACCAGTCTACAGCCTATGCAAGTATCGTGCCTGTTATTACAAAGATCTGCATTCTTGCCTGTTACTACAAAGTTACCAGTCTATGCAAGTATCCTGCATGTTATTACAAAGATATGCATTCCTGTCTGTTACTACAGAGTTCCAGTTTACAGCCTATCCTCACATCTGTCTGCTGTTACAAAATTACTTCTCTAGAGCATATCTGCATTCCTGCCTGTTACTAAAGAGTTCCAGTCTACAGCCTATGCAAGTATCCTGCCCGTTATTACAAAGATCTGCATTACTACCTGTTACTACAGAGTTCCAGTCTACAGCCTATGCAAGTATCCTGCCTGTTATTACAAAGATTTACATTCCTAACCGTTACTACAGAGTTCCAGTTTACAGCCCATGCAAGTATTCTGCATGTTATTACAGTTACCTGATTACAGCATCTCTTCATATCCTACCTGTTGCTGCCAAATTTTGGTCTACAGCATATCTACATATCCATCCTGCTATTGCCAAGTTTCTTGTCTACAGTTTATTTACATTTTTGCCTGTTTTAAGACCGTCTAAACCAAGTTACTTTGTATTCTTGACTACACAGAGACTTTGCATCTCTCTGCATTGCTAATTAACCTATCAATAAAACCTTCACCTTTATTTCCTAAAACCCTTGTACCTGTTTAATTATGCCAAAAAGGAAAGACTCACACAGACAAAACACAACTTTAACCCCAGAACCTGATACCTCTGCACAACAGCTTCCAACACCTGAACCTGCTCCCTTGAAAAGTGTGATAGACTCATCAGAGGCAGGTGCCTTAACTTCATTAGTCTCTGCATCTGCTATTTTCCCTTCATACACTACAGAAGTTAGGTCATCTTCAGAAATATGAGATAGGTTAGACAACTCTGACTGAATGGAAGAAATGTGCCCCAAATCTGCAGGACTATGCGTTACCTTTCTCTTGCGTTTCCCAGAAATAGCCAAGGCATTTAGGAAAAAAGCTACCCCCAGTAGGATGTAAGGGCTGGCTGCAAGGGACTGCTTGTGAGATATAATTAAATCTGTGTTGAGGGGAGAGGAGAGGCATCCCCTGGAGAACAGACTCCTGAGAGGTAGAAGGCTCAGAAGGGGTTCATTTATCTGAAGCTATAGCATTTGTAGATCCCTTCTTAGATTTTAAAACGACTCCCAGACAGATGGAACAGAACTGGGCAGGAGGACATACTATGGCCTCCTCACAATAAAGGCAGTTATTCGAAATACTAACTGCAGCAAAAGAACCCTCAGAGGGGTTAACATCAGATTCCTTCATAACTTAGGCAGAAGATCTTACAACTGTTATGCCTAAAAATTAATAAATGACCATTTCTCAAATAAAACTCTTTAGAAAAAAAAAATATGGCACCTCTACCCTGCCGTAGACTGGGTTGCTCACCCTTTCCTAGAAACACAGGCTAGATATTTGAAGACGACTGGACTCTCCACAGATTGTAACAATGATTTCAAGATGCGCCACAGCTACTGCAAACATCGGCAAGAGGAAGTGAAGCCGGTCACATGGGGCGCAAGATATGCCCGCCTCCACTACCGGTCTGAGTGCGCATAAAATATTGCGCAGTAATAATAAAAAATATTAATGCCCCAATCTGCCATCTGTCTTGGGTGACCGCCAAGCTCCTTCAACCCTCACAAGTGCTCCGCTAAGGAGCTAATTCTGCATATGCTCAATAAAGAAAAAACCAACACTGGAGGTTCATCCTCAGATCCCTCAGGGGAAATTAATAAAAGACCCACACTGCGAGCTCCCTAGGAGAAAACAAATATCCCCCTAATAAAATAAAGGGACTTACACCTCAGGAATCACGCTGTGGAACACTCACACAGCTGCTCAAGATGTGATAGACATCTCCTCCTCTGACAGGAACCAGAGTGAGAAAAAAAGGAGAAGCAGTGTAACTTGTCTACACTGATTTCCTAGGGGTAGTTAGCTAATTATCCATATGCTTACAGAGAATGTTCCCTGATGCATACGGATATAACCTTCACCACTACTCTTACTGAGAGATTTATGTGGCTACTTCAATACCCCAGTCCTCTCTTGCAGGGAACATACCCATCAAAGGACTCTCTTCTTTCTTCTTACACCTTCTCTGCCATCCTCCTCTGGTGACGAAAGGCAAAGAATGACTGGAGGGATGGGGAAGTGTGAGCGGTATTTATAGCCTTTGGCTGGGGTGTCTGTGCCTCCTCCTGGTGGCCAGGTGTTGATACTCCCAAGAGTTATGAATGAAATCGTAAACAGTCCCTGCCTTGGGAAGGAAATACATTACACTGCCCCCAGCCACCTACTTCAAAATGCTAAATTTTCTGTGGAGAACACTGTACGTATGTGTATGTACATGTATGTATGTATGTACGTACGTACATGCATACATACAAACTATGTTCCAGACCTTGCACCCACTATAAGGAGGCTCCATACCGTTGGTGATAACGACATTGAGCACTAAATAACGCCAGTTGTGTTGAAAAGGTCTGTGATTCAAGCATAAGCACTTATGCAAAAACTTTGCAACTGATGACATTAATCAGGCTGAACACCGATGGTAAATTATTATACTTTTTATGGGCATTGATCGTTGTTTTATTTTGTGAGTATTTAGAGTGTTGTGTGCTTACCATTTTTCTAAATAAATTATGTGAGTCGGAGCTGCTCTTCTTTTCATTATATCTTCACAGATTTACGTATTTTACCATGCTCCAACTGGTATGAAGACAGACCAGTTTTGAATATAGCTGCACCTCCTTCTCTACTGTAGCAAGTTCCCTGACTTACGGATTGTGGTGACTATACATTTGTAAATTTATGTATGATCTTTTTTGGACAATTTGTGTATATATCGCATTGATTTTTTTATTGATTATTTGGGGTGTGTGACTAATTTAGTGCTCACAGTTTTTTTTAGTTGTTTATATATAGGGTGACCATATTGCCTCTTTAAAAAGGGACACATATGAAAAATACATATGTCAGGGATAATGGAACACTATTCAAAACATTTCTTTAAACAGCCCTGACATATGTATTTGTCACGTGTCCTTTTTTAAAGCGGCACTATAGTTACCCTATTTTTATACACATGCATACACACACAAACATACATAAACAGGGCTTGAAATTTCCAGTGGTCCCGGACGACTCAGAAATTGCAGCGGACGACTTCGAAATTTGACTTTTTCCTATCTTTAACATTGAGTGGACTACTAACTTTTAACCCCTGACTAGTAAACCATAGTGATATATATATATATAATTGTTTATTCACTTATGAATTATTAATGCGGCCTAAGAAAATCTATTAGTGTTGAACCTGAAATAAGAGCAGTACTGCCGCAAGCTTTCCACAATATACTGCTGTAACTAACGCACAATGATTCTTGGATCCTTATGGATGTGGAACGTATTCCACATTAGACTATCTTTTTTTCAAACTAGAGAATAAATCTTTAAAGAGAAATGAAAACATTTTTTTTTTATTTTGTGATTCAGAGCATACAGTTTTTAATAACTTTTCAATTTATTTATTTTACCACATTTTCTTAGTTTTCATGGTATGCTTTGTTGCAGAGATACCTTGGTAAGTAGTGTGCATTTGCTTATTATTATTATTATCATTTATTTGTAAAGCGCCGCCAAATTCCGTAGCGCTGGGTACAATGACAAAGATTTGTGATAAAATACAAAACATAACAAAACTAAACAAATCTAGCACAGGAGGAAGAGGGCCCTGCTCCGGAGAGCTCACAGTCTATAGGTTAAGGGTGCAGAGACATAAGGTTGGGGTAGCTTGTTACATCGGTTGAATTTGCAGCAGTAAGTCAGGCAGTTCATGTATTAGTTTGGTTAGGATGAGAGATGGAGGAGAGATGGTACGCTTCTCTGAATAGGTGAGTTTTTAAGGATCGTCTGAAGCTATACAAGGTTGGAGACAGTCTTATGGAGCGGGGTAGAGAGTTCCAGAGGACATGAGCAGCACGCGTGAAGTCTTGGAGACATGAGTGGGACGTAGAGATAACAGGAGTGTAGAGACGTAGGTCAGAGGTTGATCGAAGAGGACGGGATGGGGAATATTTCACAATGAGAGAGGAAATATAGTTGGGAGTTAGACTGTTGAGTACTTTGTAAGTTAGAGTTAATACTTTAAATTGTATTCTGGAGTGTATAGGGAGCCAGTGTAGAGACTGGCAGAGTGGAGCAGCTGATGTAGATCGGCGACTTAGGTGGATGAGTCTAGCAGAAGCATTTATAATAGATTGGAGGGAGGAGAGGCGGTGCTTTGGAAGGCCATTTAGGAGTGGATTGCAATAATCAATGCGTGACAAAATGAGGGAATGAATAAGTATTTTTATAGTTCTTTGAGTAAGGAAGGGACAAATTCTGGAAATGTTGCGTAGGTGTGAACGGCAGGATTTGGTAATCGCTTGTATATGTGGGTTGAATGTGAGCTCAGAGTCTAGTGCGACCCCAAGACAGCAGACCTGGGGTGAGGTGTTGAGAATAGAGTCTTCAATCGTCAGAGAAATGTCAGGTGTTGGATGTCTCGAAGAGGGGGGAATAAGAAGCAGCTCAGTTTTGGACAGATTGAGTTGGAGGTAGTGTGAAGACATCCAAGAGGAGATTGCAGAGAGGCAGTTGGAAATCTGGTTGAGTAAAGAGGGAGAGATATCGGAAGAGGAAAGATAGATTTGGGTATCATCAGCATACAAGTGGTACTGGAATACAAAGGAGGCTATAAGTTTTCCAAGGCAGGATGTATAAAGAGAGAAAAGCAAGGGGCCCAAGACAGAGCCTTGAGGTACTCCAGCTGAGAGAGGATCACAAGATATGTTGTTAAAGGAAACTGAAAACGAGCGGTTTGACCGATATGATGCAAACCAGGAGAGGGCTGTGTCTCGGATGCCAAATGAATGTAGTATTTTTAGGAGGAGAGGATGGTCAACTTTGTCTAAAGCTGCGGACAGGTCAGCTCTATATGGCAGAAAATAGTGCTGCCCTCTAGAGCTTTTGCAAATGGATAACATTCTTGTAAAACTGTAGCCATATAAAGGTAAAAAACCTTTATCCAAACTGCTTTTGACCAGAAAAGGTTTGGATTTTGGAATAGTTAAAGGGACAGTCTACTACAGAATTGTTATTGTTTAAAAAGATAGATAATCCCTTTATTACCCATTCCCCAGTTTTGCATAACCAACAGTTATATTAATACACTTTTTACCTTTTTGATTACTTTGTATCTAAGACTCTGCAGACAGTCCTTTTATCTCAGGGTTATTTATTATCTATTGACTTGCATTTTAGCCAATTAGTGATGTGTCCTACACAACTCCATGGGCATGAGCACAATGTTTATCTATATGGCTCACATGAACTAGCAGTCTCCTGCTATGAAAAGCAAATAAAAAAGCATGTAATAAGAGGCTGTCTGTAGTGGCTTAGAAACAGGCAGACATTTTGAGGGTTAAATGTTATAAAATATATTAATATAACAATGTTGGTTGTGTAAAGTTGGGGAATGAGTAATAAAGGCATTTTTAACCCCTTAAGGACAAATCAATTTTTCAATTTCCTTCCCTTAAGAACAAGGGCCGTTTTTACTTTACTGCGGTGTTTGTGTTTAGCTGTAATTTTCCTCTTACTCATTTACTGTACCCACACATATTATATACCGTTTTTCTCGCCATTAATTGGACTTTCTAAAGATACCATTATTTTCATCATATGTTATAATTTACAATAAAAAAATATTATAAAATATGATGAAAAAATTGAAAGAAACACACACTTTTTCTAACTTTGACCCTAAATTCTGTTACACATCTACAACCACCAAAAAACACCCATGCTAAACAGTTTCTAAATTTTGTCCTGAGTTTAGAAATACCCAATGTTTACATGTTCTTTGCTGTTTTTGCAAGTTATAGGGCAATAAATACAAGTAGCACTTTGCTATTTTCAAACCATTTGTTTTCAAAATTAGCAATAGTTACATTGGAACACTGATATCTGTCAGAAATCCCTGAATATATATTTTTTTTTAGCAGACAACCAAAAGTATTGATCTAGGCCCATTTTGGTATATTTCATGCCACCATTTCACCGCCAAATGCGATCAAATAAAAAATTGTTCACTTTTTCACAAACTTTAGGTTTCTCGCTGAAATTATTTACAAACGACTTGTGCAATTATGGCACAAATGGTTGTAAATGCTTATCTGGGGTCCCCTTTGCTGAGAAATAGCAGACATTTATGGCTGTGGCATTACTTTTTGGTAATTAGAAGGCCGCTAAATGCAGCTGCGCACCACACTTGTATTATGCCCAGCAGTGACAGGGTTAATTAGGTAGCTTGTAGGGAACGTGAAGAGTTCATTTTAGCCTCCCACCTGACACATCCAAACCCCCTGATCCCTCCCAAACAGCTCTCTTCCCTCCCCCACCACACAATTGTCCCCGCCATCTTAAGTACTGGCAGAAAGTTTGCAAGTACTAAAATAAGCCTTTTTTTTTTTTAAATGTAATTAAAAAAAACCCCGAAATTTATGCTTACCTGATAAATGTATTTATTTCTTGACACAGTGAGTCCACGGATCATCAACAATTACTGTTGGGAATATCACTCCTGGCCAGCAGTAGGAGGCAAAGAGCACCACAGCAAAGCTGTTAAATATCACTCCCATACCCACAATCCCCCAATCATTTAACCAAAGGGAAAGGAGAGAAAGGAAGTAACACAAGGTGGAGAGGTGCCTGAGGATCATATAAAAAGAAACTGTCTGAATACAGGGCGGGCCGTGGACTTACCGTGTCAAGAAATAAATAAATTTATCAGGTAAGCATAAATTTAGTTTTCTTTCCAATGACACGGTGAGTCCACGGATCATCATCAATTACTGTTGGGAACCAATACCCAAGCCAAAGGACACAGATGATAAGGGAGGGACAAGACAGGAACCTAAACAGAAGGCACCACTGCTTGAAGAACCTTTCTCCCAAAAATAATAAAAATAATCGAATTTATAGAATGTGGAAAAAGTGTGCAAAGATGACCAAGTTTTAGCCTTGCAAATCTGTTCCACAGAAGCTTCATTTTTGAAGGCCCAGGAAGAAGAAACAGCCCTTGTGGAATGAGCTGTGATTTTCTCATGAGGTTGCTGTCCAGCAGTCTCATATGCCAAGCGAATAACGCTCTTCAGCCAAAAGGAAAGTGAAGTAGCCGTAGCTTTCTGACCCTTGCGTTTCCCAGAAAAGCAAACAAACAAAGCAGAAGACTGACGAAAGTCCTTAGTTGCCTGCAAATAAAATTTTAGCGCTTGCACAACATCCAGATTATGCAACAAGCGTTCTTTGTGAGAAGAAGGATTAGGACACAAATAAGGTACAACGATTTCCTGATTAATATTCTTTGGGCAGGAAACCAAACTTAGTACGAAGAACCACCTTATCAGAGTGAAATATAAGATAAGGGGAATCCCACTGTAAAGCAGAGAGTTCAGAAACTCTTCAAGCAGAGGAAATAGCAACAAGAAAAAAAAAAAAAAAAAAACTTTCCAAGATAGCATCTTAACATCTAAAGAATGCATAGGCTCAAACTGAGCCTGTTGTAAAACTTTAATAACAAGGTTAAGACTCCATGGAGGAGTAACAGGTTTAAACACAGGCCAAATTCTAACCAAGGCCTGACAAAACGATTGCACGTCTGGCACATTCTAAGCGCTTATGTAACAAAATAGACCATGCAGAAATCTGACCCTTTAGAGTACTTGCTAACAAACCCTTCTCCAGACCATCCTGGACAAAATCCTAGGAATCCTTACTCTACTCCAAGAGTATCCTTTGCATTCACACCAATACAAGTATTTACGCCAGATCTTATAATAAATCCTGCGAGTCACAGGCTTACGAGCCTGAATCAAGGTCTCAATGACCGACTCTGAAAATCCACGCTTAGATAAAACTAATCGTTCAATCTCCAAGCAGTCAGCTTCAGAGAAACGAGATTTGGATGAAGGAAGGGAGCCTGAAGTAGAAGGTCCTTCCTCAGATGCAGTCTCCAAGGTGGAAAGGATGACATTTCCACTAGGTCTGCATACCAAATCCTGCGAGGCCACGCCGGGGCTATGAGAATTACAGATGCCCTCTCCTGCTTGATTCAAGCAATGACTCTTGGAAGGAAAGCGAACAGAGGAAACAGGTATGCTAGACTAAAGTTCCAAGGAACTGCCAGAGCATCGATCAGAAATGCCTGCGGATTTCTTGACTTCGAGACGTATCTCGGAAGTTTGGCATTCTGACGAGAAGCCATGAGATCCATCTCCGGCTGCCCCCACTTGAGGGTCAAGCTGGAAAACACATCCGAATAAAGTTCCCACTCCCTGGGATGAAAAGTCTGTCTGCTAAGAAAATCCGCTTCCCAATTGTCCACTCCTGGGATGTGGATCACAGAAAGAAAGCAGTTGTGGGTCTCCGCCCCCACTGAATAATTCGGGCCACCTCTGTCATGGCCAAGGAACTCCGAGTTCCCCTGGTGGTTGATGTAGGCCACCAAGGTTATGTTGTCCGACTGAAATCTGAAAAACCGGGCTAAGGCTAACTGAGGCCAGGCGAGCATTGAAGATTGCTCTCAGCTCAAAGAGGTTTATGGGCAGGACTGACTCCTCCTGGGTCCATAAGCCCTGAGCCTTCAACAAGCCCCATACTGCTCCCCAACCTAGAAGGCTGGCATCCGTGGTCACAATCACCCAGGAGGGTCTGCGGAAGCAAGTACCCTGGGAGAGATGATCCTGAGAAAGCCACCATGGAAGAGAGTCTATCGACGCCTGATCTAGATCTACACACGGAGACAGGTCCGTATAGTCCTTGTTCCACTATCTGAGCATGCATAACTGCAGAGGTCTGAGATGGAACCGAGCAAATTGAATGATGTCCATGGAAGCCACCATCAGACCGATTACCTCCATACATTGAGCCACTGACGGCCGTGGAGAGGACTGAAAGGCAAGGCAAGAGTTGAAAATCTTTCATTTTCTGACCTCCGTCAGAAAAATCTTCATTATTATGGTCCCCAAAAATATGACCCTTGTAGCTGGAACCAGATAACTTTTTTCCCCGATTCACCTTACATCCGTGGGATGGAAGAAAAGACAAGATCTCTGTATAAGATTCTGCTTGTTCAAAAGATGGCGCCTGAACCAGAATGTCGTCCAGATAAGGTGCCACTGCAATGCCCCGAGATTGAAGCACAGCTAAAATAGCCCCCAGAACCTTTGAAAAAATTCTGGGAGCTGTGGCAAGGCCGAATGGAAGGGCCACGAACTGGAAATGATTGTCCAAAAAGGCGAATCTCAGAAACTTGTGATGGTCCCTGTAAATGGGAACATGAAGGTATGCATCCTTTAGGTCTATGGTTGTCATGAACTGACCCTCTTGAAGAGTGGAGCGTATAGTCTCCATCTTGAAGCCCTGCTGGCTAGGACCGCAAAACTAGTAATTTTGGCTCCCAGTTTAATAAACTGTAAGGAAGCATCTGTAATGAAGGAATTGGCTAACTTGAGAGCCTTAATCCTGTCCTGGATCTCATCAAGAGGGGTATCCGTCTGAAGAGATTCAGACAACGCATCAAACCAATAAGCTGCAGCGCTGGTAACAGTGGCGATACACACCGCAGGTTGCCATTGTAGACCCTAGTGGACATACATCTTTTTTAGTAAAGCCTCCAATTTTGTATCCATTGGATCTTTAAAAGAACAACTATAATAGTAGTCCTCTTGGCCAAAGTGGAGATCGCTCCTTCTACCTTAGGAACCATCTGCCACGACTCCTTAATAGAATCCGCTATAGGAAACATCTTCTTAAAAATAGAAGATGGAGAAAAGGGAATACCAGGTCTTTCCCATTCTCAAGCAATAATCTCCGCAGCACAGTCAGGAACCGGAAAAACCTCCACAGCGGAGGGAATATCAAAGTATTTGTTCAATTTACTAGACTTTTTAGGATTGACTACGATAGTTGTGTTGGAGTCGTCCAAAGTAGCCAAAACCTCCTTAAGTAGTAAGAGAAGGTGTTCTAGCTTAAATCTGAAGGATACCACTTCAGCATCAGTAGAAGGAATTACACTGTCTGAGTCTGAGAATTCCCCCTCAGATACTACTGACATGTCTTCTTCCTCAGGCTTATGGGAAGGGACACTCTGGATAGCCAGAACTTGATCAGAAACCTTACTAATTGTTTCCTTAAATTTCCTTTTACGCCTTCCCTGCAACATGGGGAAAGCTGACCAGGCCTCAGATACCGCAACAGATACCTGGGAAGCTATGTCTTGTAGAGAAAATCCTACAGGATTGCAAGAGGAAACACAGGGCACTGTATGTGGAGACTGAAAAAGTTGGGACGCTTGAGGAGAAAGCTGCAGCATATCTACAACAGGAGACATCTGAACAGCATTTGCCTGGGATAATGGTGGCTGATGGTCAAATATTTTATCTCTATAACTTAAAGTTCTCTCAATGCATGAGGAACAAAAAGGAACTGGGGGTACCACCTGAGCATCAAAACATAACTGACAAGCAGCAACTTCGCCTGGGATAATTGTTTGAAAAGCCTCTTGATCCATCTTATGTAAAAAATAAGGATAAAGTGTAAAAATGCTTTATTTGAAAATAAAAAATAAATGTGTACTGTGTCTTTAAATAGAAATGTGTGTTAGCGCAACAAACCAAATAGACATCAGGCTACCTATACACCTCAGTAGCTTTGCTGAGGTGCCTACCTGTCCTGCAGCTCATTTTCAAATACAGAGCAGTTTACAGAGCCCTAACTGCCGGAAAAAACACCATAAATCACCTCACAGTCTCAATACCCAAACTGCCTAAAAGAAACATGAAGGTTTAATAAACATGAAGGTTTAATAAAGTCCCATATTAAATAAGACAACTTTTAGCTGTAACAAGTGCCAGCAATCTCCTTGGAAAAGAAAATTAAAATGGCACTTACCTGAAAGTGCTGTCCAGCAGCAGGACAGCTCACCTGGTTTGAGAGCGTGCAGCACTTCACATGGACCTGTGAAGATACAAAAACTGAGTAAACCCACTCAGGTTTTATACTTAGGGCAGCAGATTCTTGAGAAAACACAGTGAGGATTGTACCTCACAAGTTCTCAAGTGCTCAAAAGCCACCACTGCCCTACTGAAGAGACTGATGTGGACTAGGCTAGACCCCAGAAAAGAACAGAGTAAGCTTACTCTGCTAAAAAAAAAAAAAAAAATCACGATTGAAGAAAACTTCTCATCAGACACCTAAACTTCACCTCCTCCTTGCACTACAGGCAAAGAGAATGACTGGAGGATTGTGGGTCGGGGAGTGATATTTAAGATCTTTGCTGTGGTGCTCTTTGCCTCCTCCTGCTGGCCAGGAGTGATATTCCCAACAGTAATTGATGAGGATCCGTGGACTCACTGTGTCATTTTATATATATATATATATATATATATATATATATATATATATATATATATATATATATATATTCTGCTGTGAAGTATCCCCCCTAGCCCCCAACCTCCCTGATCCCCCCCAAGAGCTCTCTGACCCTCCCCCCAACTATTTGCCACCATTTTGGGTACTGGCAGCTGTCTGCCAGTACCCACTTTGCAAACAAATGTGGCTTTTTTTTTAAATAAAACCTACTTTTTCTGTAGTGTAGCTGCCTCCCTCCATATTCTACCCCCTCCCAGATCTTATTTGAATTTTTTCTTTTCTCCTACTCCTCTGCCACCCACCACCTGCTCCCACCACTCTCTCCCACCACTTAACGTATTTTTAATAGATCGCGGGCGCACACGCACACGCACGCACTCATGCTCCCTTCACTGCTGGCTGAAAGTTTACAAGCGATGGGGCGCCCACCCGCCTCCCTGCAATGGCTCCCATCTACCAACGATCTGCACCATCGCTGGCCGATGCAAAGAGGGCCACAGAGTGGCTCTCTCTGCATGGGTGTGCAAAAAAGGGTATTGCTGTGATGCCTCAATATCGAGGCATCACAGCAATACCTTGAAAGCGGCTGAAAGCCATTAGGATTGCTTCCAGCCGCTTGAAACCCCTAATGATGTACAGGGTAAGTCGTTGGTCTTTAAAGACCAGTTTTTGTATGACGTACCCTGTACGACGTGTGTCGTTAAGGGGTTAAACAATAACAATGTTGGTGTTGACTGTCCCTTTAAGATTTTGGAATATTTGCATCTTTAAAATGGGACAGTTTGGATAGGGTATGGAACAAAGTGTAAAGAGCAATATCTTATGTCATTTAGGCAATATTTACATGTCATAGTACAGCTTATACATGTAACCTAAAAGGTAGTTTTAGATCACTTTTAAATACTTTTGTATACATAGTACCCTCAGAAGGATAATACAGTACTACAGTACTGTAATCAGAAAGGTAATATATGTGTTGTTTTAAATAAATTAGACTGTTATTTGCATATAAGAACACACACAAAAAAGACACAGGCAGAGAATTTTTCAACAAAAGATACAAAGAGAATGAAGAAAAATTGATATTAGACGTAAAATTAGAACGTTATTTAAAATTGGTTGATCTACTGAATCTTGAAATAAAAATCTGAGGTTTCCCAACTCCTACAATCAAAACTATAAAGTAAGGCAAGTTGGGCCACATACTTTTTCAGTTGTTTGTAGCCTACAACCTGAACATTATAATTATTGAGATATATTGTTCGATTTCTGCTGTATCAGAAAAAGCTTAGAGCCCTTGAAAATCCTAGAGTGAATCCTGCAGTATTCTTAACTTAACAAAGAACAACAAACGTGAAATCTTAAATGGCACACACTTAAAACTTCAATTTATTAGGGACTTAGGGAGAGGACAACATTGTTCATTATCCCAATAATAATAATATAAGCAGCACCAAAATGATTAAAAAGAGTAACACGGGAAATGGTGTGGCTAAACATATAAATCCTGTTATTTCCAATTTATCTGAAAATATACATGTGCCTGCAGTGGTTGTCCAATATGTTTAAAATGTAGGAGCCAGTAAGAATATTTAGGAGCCAGACAGTTTTAGAAGCCAGGTGTAAAATTATTGGAGCCAATGGCTTCCAGGCTCCTTAGTTTGTCAAGCCTTGTGTGCCTGTTTGACCATGCATAGGGATCAATTCAAACATTCAGCTCTAAAGGGAACATATTCCTCAATGCATCAATACACTTGAATACCGATACACTCAAAGGCTTCCTCCTGCTTGCAGACCCCACAGGATTAACCCAATCAGTTGATTTCTTACTATATTCCCTTTGGCAAAAGCCACCACAGTCGCACTGTACGTGTAATTTAGGACAAAGTATATTATTCACAAAATGAGGTCATAAATTCAAACCGCATTCTTACATTCAAAATTGATGCCACAGTATCTCAATGTTATCTAAGCGCAGTTGTTTAAAGGGACACTAAACCCAAATTGTTTCTTTATTGAGCATGCAATTTTATGCAACTTTCTAATTTACTTCTATTATAACTTTTTCTTCATTCTCTTGCATATCTTTATTTAAAAAGCAGGAATGTAAAGCTTAAGAGCCAGCCCATTTTTGGTTGAGAACTTTGGTTATGCTTGCTTATTGGTTTGCTAAATGTAGCCACCAATAAGCAAGCACTATACAGGGTGCTGAACCTAAAATGGGCTGGCAATGAAGCTTCAAAATTCCTGCTTTATAAATAAAGATAACAAGAGAATGAAGAAAAATTGATAGGAGTAAATTAGACAGTTGCTTAAAATTGCATGCTCTATCTGAATCATTAAATACAAAATGTGGGTTTAGTATCCCTTTAATGTTTACGCAACTTACATGCAGTTCACACCCCAGCCTCACTGGCACATTCCGTCACTACAAACGTGAGTTTGTTAGGGTAACCTCAGCTACTTCCTTCTTTGTATGGGCTTTAGTATCCATAGTTATCCATTGATCTGCACAAGGAGACACCTTCTACTTTTTCTGTATTATATAACCTTGCAACATGCTACACTGTAACAGCTCTATGGCTCATGAATACATATCCGTAACTGACCAGGAGATAAAATATAAACAGAGCTGAAGAGGTTTTTTTTTTAAAACATTTTGAGATTGTACATAATGTACACTTGGGAAAAAACAACAACAACAAAAACAACACAGACAACATAGTATCATTATTTATTTTGTCCCTTCTTCCTAAAAAAAACCCTGTGGGCTCTCCAATTTCTGTTAGTTGTGGAGGTGCCGACTACAGACTTAAAAGGGACATGAAACCCAATATTTTTCTTTCATGATTCAGATAGGGCATGTCATTTTAAACCACTTTCCAATTTGCTTTTATTATGAATTTTGCTTTGTTCTCTTGGTATTCTTTGTTAAAAGCTAAGCCTAGGTAGGCTCATATGCTAATTGCTTAGCCCTCAAAGGCTGCCTCTTATCTGAATGCATTTTGACAGTTCTTTACAGCTAGAGGGCGTTAGTTCATGTGCACCATATAGAAATATTGTGCTCACAACCGTGGTGTTACCTAGGAGTCAGCACTGACTGGCTTAAATGCAAGTCTGTCAAAAGAACTGAAATAAGAGGGCAGTCTGCAGAGGCTTAGATACAAGGTAATTACAGAGGTAAAAAGTGTATTAATATAACTGTGTTGGTTCTGCAAAACTGGGGAATGGGTAATAAAGGGATTATCTATCTTTTTAAACAATAAACAAATTCTGGTGTAGACTGTCCCTTTAAAGGGACATGAAACCCAACATTTTTCTTTCATGATTCAGATAGAGGATACCGTTTTAAACAACTTTCCATTTTACGTCTATTATCAATTTTGCTTCATTCTCTTGATATCCTTTATTAAAGGAGCAGCAATGTACTACTGGGAGCTAGCTAACCACATATGTAAGCCAGCAATAAATGGGGTTTTATGTCCCTTTAAAATACAATAGGCATACATAAAAGCGGACTTTAAAAGTTCCTTTAAGACTTTAATGATCATTATAATGACCAAACCAGAGTGTTTTTAAAAGTAATTTTCAGATTAGGTTAAGTAGAAAAAAGATGTCTCAGCAAATTCAGATCACTTTTTAAGACATACAAACACTTGCAGTACATGTAATTACCCATGTCCCAGTCCGTCCCTTAATGTTTTCACCTACATTAAAATGACATTTGAACAAATTGCACAATACGATCAACCATTAAAGCGTTGGCCAGATGGAACCAGGCATAAATTCTATAATTACTAACACACACATGAATACCAATATTGTCTCCAGACTCCGACTCCATCCAAAAATTGACACTTCACTTACCATCGGAGACTGGGACTAGAACGTAAACCAAATTTGCCATCTGAGCAACATAAACAGACCTCACAGTAGCTTTTTGTCAGAATCATCTGGTTTTTCCACATAAATGCAACTGTCAGTGGGACGCCACAATGCCAGAATAAAAATGGATGCAATTTACTTCCCAGCATCCAAACACAAACATCTGTCTAATTTTATTGCTCAGAAAATCCAAAAATGGAAATTATGGAGAGAAAAAAAAAAAACCAAGACATAGGATGTCAGGATTTGTCAGCACCTGGCTTCTATTCAAGCCACACTGAAACCGATCTAATTATCAGGATGTTGGACATGTACATTTATCAAAATATTACACCAGGGGTATCAATATTTTTAAAATAAGGGCAACACTAGAAGTTTATTTAAAAATGTTTTATAGCAGAGCCTGTGAACAAATATTGGGAGTTCTTTTTTAAATTAGCAAAGCTTTAGAAAGAAGTAATGGATTTTAGAAAATACTTACCATATTGTTACGGTAAACATACCACCAATTCTCTGCCTGCATCTCCTTCCGTATTGAGCATATTGATGATGAATCTCGCTTCTTCCAATCGTTGCGTGCCCCAGGAGCTGGACGCCAAAGGGGGCACGCCATGATTGGAGGAAGCTGGATTCGTCATCGATATGCTCAATACAGACGGAGATGCAGGCACAGGATCGGCGGTATGTTTAACATAACAAAATGGTAAGTATTTAAAAGGGACAGTCTACACTAAAATTGTTATTGTTTAAAAAGATAGATAATGCCTTTACTACCCATTCCCCAGCTGTGCACAACCAACATTAATATATTAATATACTTTATAACCTTTAAACCTCTAAATTTCTGCCTGTTTCTAAGCCACTATAGACAGCCTCTTAATCACATGCTTTTTTTATTTGCTTTTCACAACAGGAGACTGCTAGTTCCTGTGGGCCATATAGATAATGTTGTGTTAACGCCTGAGGAGTTATTTAAGATTTAGCACAATACAGTTCTAAATGCAAGTCAATACATAATAAATAAAAAGTCATGCGATCAGAGGGCTGTCAGAAGATTCTTAGATACAAGGTAATCACAGAGGTAAAAAGGATATTAATATAACGGTGTTGGTTATGCAAAACTGGGGAATGGGTAATAAAGGGATTATCTATCTTTTAAAACAATACAAATTCTATTGTAGACTGCCTCTTTAAAAAAGAAGCCTTTTGGAAAGTTTAATGAATTAAAGTGCCCGTGTTTTTAAGATTATTTTTAGATACTGGACTTGAATTCATTAAACTTTACAATCACTTTAAAGGGACAGTAAAGTCCAAAATGAACGTTCATGATTCAAATAGAGTATGTCATTTTAAACAACTTTCCAATTTACTTTTATCACCAATTTTGCTTTGTTCTCTTGGTATACTTAGTTGAAAGCTAAACCTAGGAGGTTTATATGCTAATTTCTAAGACCTTGAAGGCCGCCTCTAATCTAAATGCATTTTGACAGCTTTTCACCACTAGAGGGCATTATTTCATGTGTTTCATATAGATAACATTGAGCTCATGCACGTGAATTTACAGAGGAGTGAGCAGTGATTGGCTAAAATGCAAGTCTGTCAAAAGAACTGAAATAAGGGGGCAGTCTGCAGAGGCTTGTATACAAGGTAATTACAGAGGTAAAACATGTATTATTATAACTGGGAAATGGGTAATAAAGGGATATTCTATCTTTTAAAACAACAACAATTCTGGTGTTAGACAGATATACACAGAAGATAAGTTTGTATACGTGTGCTGACAGCTGGGGAATATGGTTAAAAGTAGGTGTATCTACAATAATAAAATGCTATGTATAGAAAAAATAGATAATATTTATTAAATTAAAATAATTATCATAAAATATACTATACACTTATAAGAAATAACTAAAAGTTAATAAAATGGTGAGATTCACTTACATATGACCGATCATCTAAATGCTATAGCAATACCACCTTATATGTCTAAAACAGCAAATAAAACTATATAAACAGTTTCAACCATATGTATTAATTTTGGCAACTGTTATTCATGGTTACCATATAAGTTTAATCGTAAATGATATGCTACTATAAAATTTATAACTGGTGAGTCCAAGGGTATATATAACCCTTATGTGGTGGCAGGTAGATAGAATCTTTTTTTCTTCTCATAGGCAAACTGGTTTGCACAATATAAACTGGTTTGCACAATGTAAACTGGTTTGCACAATATAAACTGGTTTGCACAATGTAAACTGGTTTGCACAATATAAACTGGTTTGCACAATGTAAACTGGTTTGCACAATATAAACTGGTTTGCACAATGTAAACTGGTTTGCACAATATAAACTGGTTTGCACAATGTAAACTGGTTTGCACAATATAAACTGGTTTGCACAATGTAAACTGGTTTGCACAATATAAAAGTCCTTTAATAAGGATCCATGAAAGATTTCTTTGTTAAAATATTTATTTGCAAATTTGTAGGATTGTGTTTTGTGTGATTACAAGTTGTAGAAAATGTCAATTGCAAATATTGGTCAATTGTAGGTGCTAGTCCACACAAATGTTGAAGTTAAGATATAATTGTACTTCTAATTGCTGGATATGTGATTTTGTCACAAAATCCTACAAATTTGCAAATAAAAATTTTAACAAAGAAATCTTACATGGATCCTTATTAACCCCTTAATGACCGGACCATTTTTCAATTTTCTTACCCTTAATGACAATGGCTATTTTTACATTTCTGCAGTGTTTGTGTTTAGCTGTAATTTCCCTCTTACTCATTTACTGTACCCACACATATTATATACCGTTTTTCTCGCCATTAAATGGACTTTCTAAGGATACCATTATTTTCATCATATCTTATAATTTCCTATAAAAAAAATATAAAATATGAGGAAAAAATTGAAAAAAAAACACACTTTTTCTAACTTTGACCCCCAAAATCTGTTACACATCTACAATCACCAAAAAACACCTATGCTAAATAGTTTCTAAATTTTGTCCTGAGTTTAGAAATACCCAATGTTTACATGTTCTTTACTTTTTTTGCAAGTTATAGGGCCATAAATACAAGTAGCACTTTGCTATTTCCAAACAACTTTTTTTCAAAATTAGCGCTAGTTACATTGGAACCCTGATATCTGTCAGGAATACCTGAATATCCCTTGACATGTATATATTTTTTTTTAGAAGACAACCCAAAGTATTGATCTAGGCCCATTTTGGTATATTTCATGCCACCATTTCACCGCCAAATGTCATCAAATAAAAAAAAAAGTTCACTTTTTCACAAATTTTGTCACAAACTTTAGGTTTCCCACTGAAATTATTTACAAACAGCTTCTGCAATTAAGGCACAAATGGTTGTAAATGCTTCTTTGGGATCCCCTTTGTTCAGAAATAGCAGACTTATATGGCTTTGGGGTTGCTTTTTGGTAAGTAGAAGGCCGCTAAATGCTGCTGCGCACCACACGTAAATTATGCCCAGCAGTTAAGGGGTTAATTAGGTAGGTTGTAGGGAGCTTGCAGGGTTAATTTTAGCTTTAGGGTAGAGATCAGCCTCCCACCTGACACATCCCACCCCCTGATCCCTCCCAAACAGTTCTCTTCCCTCCCCCACCCCACAATTGTCCCCGCCATCTTAAGTACTGGCAGAAAGTCTGCCAGTACTAAATAAAAGGAGTTTTTCTTTTTTTTAATAAAAAAAAATAAAATGTTTTAGCTGTGATGGACTCCTGCCTTAGCCCCAACCTCCATGATCCCCCCCCCAGCTCTCTAACCCTCTCCCCTACCTAATTGCCGCCATCTTGGGTACTGGCAGCTGTCTGCCAGTACCCAATTTGCCCCAAAAACAAGTGTTTTTTTTATCTTTTTTTCCCCATTTTAAATGTTTTCTGTAGTGTAGCAGCCCCCCACAATACCCCAACCCCCTCCCCCTCCCAGATCCTTATATATTTATTTTTTCCCCCCCTCTTCCCTCCTCATTGGTGTCAGTGGGTAGCTAATCGCGCGCGCGCACGCGCATGCGCGCCCCCGCACGCTCCCGGCACCCGGCGTGCACATTGCACTTACAGGAGCCGGATGCCGGGTAGCGATGGGCCGCCCACCCGCCTCCCTGTTGCGCTCCCACCCACCAACGAACCGGCACCATCGCTACCGGTGCAGAGAGGGCCACAGAGTGGCTCTCTCTGCATCGGAGTCTTCTGAAAGGGTATTGCAGGATGCCTCCATATGGAGGCATCACTGCAATACCCTGAGAGCTGCTGGAAGCGATTGCGATCGCTTCCAGCACTCTCTTAGACAACTGACGTACCAGGTACGTCTATTGTCATTAACTGTAAGTTAATGCATGACGTACCTGGTACGTCAGTTGTCATTAAGGGGTTAAAGGACTTTTATATTGTGCAAACCAGTTTATATTGTGCAAACCAGTTTGCTTATGAGAAAAAAAAGATTCTATCTACTAGCCACCACATAAGGGTTATATATATCCTTAGACTCACCAATTATAAATTTTATAGTAGCATATCATTTTCGATTATTCTTATATGGTAACCATGAATAACATGAATAACAGTTGCCAAAATTGATACATATGGTTGAAACTGTTTATATCGTTTTATTTGCCGTTTTATTTGCTATTTTTGACATATAAGGTGGTATTGCTATAGCATTTAGATGACCGGTAATATGTAAGTGAATCTCACCATTTTATTAACTTTTAGTTATTTCTTATACGTGTATAGTATATTTTATGATAATTATTTTCATTTAATAAATATATATTTTTTCTATACATAGCATTTTATTATTGTAGATACACCTACTTTTAACCATATTGCCCAGCTGTCAGCGCACGTATACAAACTTATCTTTTGTGTATATCTGTCTAACTTTTTATCTGTTTTATGGGAGCAGATT
>NC_069507.1:193430401-193505401 GCF_027579735.1 Bombina bombina | reverse complement strand
AGGGAGGGCAACAGGCAATTGCCCCTCCCAACAGCTAGGACTGTGTGTGCATGGTGTAAGCAGAGGCAGCCCTAGCGTTAGGCAAAATAGGTGGTCGTCTAAGGCTGCATATAAGCACCGCAACAACAGCACTACTAGTAAAAAAAAGGCACTAAGATTGCACAGCTGTCAGATGTTTAAACATTTGTATTTCATTTTTGCACATGATCATCATGGTCTATACCGGGTGACAGATTTTATAAAGAAAGATGTGGGCGGGGATGGGCCATTGGAGGCAGAGCTATAGCAGCCTTTATTCAGGACCTTAGTGACAACGGAACTGCAGAGGTCAGGTAACATTCAATATATTTTGTGCTAAATCCAATTGGTGCGTTACTATCAACACTTGAAGGAGGCAAGTGGGAGGAATTTCTCACGAGCAGAGTGTACTCTGTATCTGCTCTCTGCTGCTGGCTTCCCTGCTGGTGTAGTGCCTGTGCCACTGCCAGCCCATGCCTTACAGACTCTACTATCTGCTTTAGCGAGGTAACAGAAAGCAAGCAGCCTAATAAAAACCTCAGTGCAGTGAAAATTAAATAATACCTAGCTAGACTCTAGACATTATGGCCTGAATGTCTTTCCAAAACTGATTTTTGTCATTTGAAAGTTTTTTAATGCATTGCTCCGTGTTTGCACTAAGTAAGAAATCAGGGGGAGGAGTTTCCCCCTAGGAGTCTGGAGAGTGTGCTCTATCTGCACTCTGCTGCTGGCTTCCTGGGTTTGCAACAGCCTTTCATACTCTTCTGCCTGCTTCAGTAAGGCATGCAACAGCAGAACAAGCAGCCTAAAAAAACAACAACTCCTAGTGCAGTTTAAGGTCAGTACTGTGTATGCATCAGCTACAGCTAGCCTTTAGTATTGCCCCTCCTAATGGTTATGTGATTTGTCATTTTTAGTGCTGTGTGCATGTAAGGCTTATCTGATGCAGTCCTAAAAAAGTACCATATATTCTTACAATGAATCTTCTTTTATTTTGTTGTTTATGTGCTCAAATATCTTTTCAAAATATTACATTTCATTAAGCAGTCATACTATACTATCATGTAGGGTTTTTTTCTTTGAAGATTATATATATATATATATATAAGTATGTGTATAAATATATGCATTTTTTGTGCAGGGATTATATACACTTACTAATTAGTCAGGAGGATTACTACAAAGTAATTTGTAAATGTATGCATCTGTGTAAAAACACTATATACACTACACCCCCTATACCCCCGATACAGCTCCTATCCCCTTACTACAGCCCCTATCCCCCCTACAGCCCTTATACCCCCAATACAGCTTCTATCCCCTTACTACAGCCCATAAAGCCTCTATAGCCCACTACAGCCCCTATACCCCCAATACAGCTGCTATCCCCTTAATACAGCCCATAAAGCCTCTATAGCCCACTACAGCCCCTATACCCCCCACTACAGCCCCTATACCTCAATACAGCTCCTATCTCCTTACTACAGCCCTTATTATCCCCGCCACTACAGCCCTTATTATCCCCGCCACTACAGCCCTTTTATCCCCGCCACTACAGCCCTTATTATCCCCGCCACTACAGCCCTTATCCCTGCCACTACAGCCCTTATCCCTGCCACTACAGCCCTTACACTACTGTATTTATAGATTGATGCATTTTATTTGCACATGATGTATATTGCATAGATGTTTTAGTTTGGATTGGATGCCAGAGGCTATATAGTTGTATTGTATAGTATTTGTGGCTCTATTGTGTAATGTCTATATGTATTATTAGTTTGTCAAAGTCTTTTTAAATAAGTCTTGGTCTATTAGTGATTGAGGGATTATATTTTTTAGGAATTAGATGTATTATGGCATTATGTAAGACTGCTAGACTTTACACTCAGTTTTATCTTCTATTTTATTGTATATTTTATCAATCGCTACTGCATTTCTGATCGGAGGCCAACTATGTTTCATTGTCTTGACACTGTACAGTGACAAAGTTGAATCTAAATCTAAGGTTGGCTGTTTGTGTGTCTGAGTGTGTGTCCCTGAGTGTGTATGTGTCTGAGTGAGTCTTTGAATGTGCCTGTCTGTGTCTCTGAATGTGCCTGATTATGTGTTTGTGTCCGTTTGTGTGTGTGTGTGTGTGTGTGTGTGTGTGTGTGCCTAATTTTCATTTTGAAGTAGGAAGTGGCTGGCTGTGTAAAGTTGGTACATGGTACTTAGTATTAGTTACACACAAACACACACACACCAACAAACACTCAAGGTCTGTTCATTGGTCTTCATTGGTGACATATTTAATATAGGGAATTATTTACAGAGCCCCGGTGTTTGCTGAAATTCCTTTAAACTATAAAGAAAATCTTTTGAGAGTTTTCCTCTCTTTCTCAGGTCTGAAGCAATACCTGAGGAAGAAAGGAAAACTCTTGAAAGCTTGTCTTTTAAAAGGGACATGAAACCCACATTTTTTCTTTCATGATTTAGAAAGAGAATGCAATTTTAAACATCTTTCTAATTTACTTCTATTATCTCATTTGTTTTATTCTCTTGATATTCTTTGCTGAAAAGGATATCTAGATATGCTTAGTAGCTGCTGATTGGTTGCTGCACATAGAAGCCTCGTGTGATTGGCTCACCCATGTGCATTGCTTTTTTACTTCAACTAAGGATATCTAAAAAATGAAGCAAAATAAATAATAGAAGTAAATTGTAATGTTTTTTAAATTTGTATTCTCTATCTGAATCATGAAAGAAAGATTTTGGGTTTAGGGGCCCTTTAAGTATTAGGTTAGTAGAATAAAAAGGTATCATTGCATACCACATTACTCTTTTTTTTTTTTAGAATCTAATATATTTATATATATATATATATATATATATATATATATATATATATATATATATATATAATATATATATATATATATATATATATATACACATATATATACACAACTAAATTTTATAATGATTTAGTGGTGAAAATTATTAGTGCCCCCCCCAGTTTTGACTGTGGTATCTTATGTGCCCCCCCTATATATTTTTCCTAGAGTCGCCACTGGATTGGGAGCTTGATACTTAGTACTATTTTTAAGTCTAACTAGGTCACGCTCCACACGTTTGAAAAAGGTTTCCAGGGTGTTACCCCTTGACTGGATGGGGTAAAACAAAGATTTATTTTGAAAACTACCAGATGCATTTATACTCTCTTTATTAGTGTCAGTCAAAGCCTCCCTAGACAAATTTTCCATATTAATTACATCACAAGTTTCATTAAATGTCAGTTTACTGGTATACTGACCTTGAGTGGGTACATTCAAATCAGAATCCACTCTATTACCTACAAGTTCATGTGATTCAGTGAAAAAATGTTTCTGCAGTGTCATATTGCGTATTAGTTTGTTTACATCTAGGATAGTGTTGAAAATATTAAAGTGATTTGTAGGTGCAAAGTTAAGACCTCTCGCTCAGAAGTGAAATTTGGGACTCTGTCAATGTGAATTTAGACAGATTTATAACATTATTTATTTGTACTTCTGCTTTCCTCTCCGACCTCTCAACTGATAATGCCCCTGGTTCACCTGTCCTATCCCGGTGCGTTGGGGAGGAAGAGAAAAAACCTGTTCCATTTTCCTCTGATCATCTACAGATGCATGTGCTTGAATTGCCACCATACTACTATTTCCTTCAGCATAATTAGAGGCAGAGTTATTAGACTCAGCATAGTGTATTCCATTAGTGGCCACTTGCAAATGTTGATGTTTTGTAGAAATTGGAACATTAGTATTATGTGTTACAGATGACTGACCATTTTTAAGAATGCTTCTAGGAAGCTCATCCCCACTAGACGCACCAGTTTCTTCCCCTGATTCAAAATCAGTGTCAGAATAGGTTACCCTCTTAGTCTCTAAATTATGTGTAGGTGTCTGACCTTTACCTTTGTTGTTACTGTTATTCCTTCTGTTTCTAGACCTTCCCCTACCCTGTCTTTTGAATGTAGCCTTATCTGAACGTTTCCAAATATATACTAAATTATTGCTGTAGTCATTCTGGTCCCTTACAAATTTTGTGTGTTTAATCTCAAGGACCGAATCTTTCACTTTGGCTACCACAGTTTTAAGAATAGTGTCAAATTTAGCAAAACTGGCTTCTAACTGGCGTAAATTCATCTCAACTTGTAATTCTCCTATCTCCTCTCTGATATTTTTGAGTAGATTTGATTTATATGATATCAATAACATCATTAAACGTATTGAACAGTCAGATAGAATGTCGTTCCAGGCATTAATAAATACAATATCAGTGACATCAAAAGTGGGGAATTTACTCAGTCTCAACCCACGTGGAATAATTTTTAGTTTAAGGTAGGTCTCAAGTGTCCATATGTCCCATTGGAGCTTATGCTCCCTTATCAAAAGCTTCTCCAATTCCTCGAATAAAGCTGATAAAGAATAATTGGATTTGTCAGTTGAAAAAATTCTTTCAATTTCATTAGAAGTACAATCTCTTTCAGAAGTGGGCAATAAAGAATAAAAATGTGTGACCTCCATGGAGAAAAACAAAGGACTGCTCAGATTAGTGGATGAAAGCAGTAAAGTGCAACTGGGTAAAACACTTGAAAATAGAACCAGTAAAGTAAGATTAACTGCAACATCCAGAAAATGTTCAAAGTAAAATGTTTAAGCCTTTAAATATTGAAACAAAGTTCTGACTCCGGAGGGTACAACGTTCATAAACCAATAGGTAGCAAAAGTACTGATCCAATAGAAATTCCCCCTATACACGCTCTGTACATTAATGATAAACAGCAAACGACAGCACAGTAATTCACAGCTCTAGAGAACAGCAGATTTATATATCTCCAACCACACACACAGGTATTAGGTAAAAAATCAGGGGGAAACCGTGTTCCCAGGAGGCACTACCGCCTCAACTCACCACCCCACGGGTGCACCGATTAACCTCTTGTCTGGTGTGTATATTCAGCGTCCCTTAGGCATCAATACTCTAGAGCTGACTTATCCACACCCCTTCCCGCATAGTGGGACGCTCTGCCGAAGACGCTACAGCTTTTGGATAAGTCAGCTCTAGAGTATTGATGCCTAAGGGACGCTGAATATACACACCAGACAAGAGGTTAATCGGTGCACCCGTGGGGTGGTGAGTTGAGGCGGTAGTGCCTCCTGGGAACACGGTTTCCCCCTGATTTTTTACCTAATACCTGTGTGTGTGGTTGGAGATATATAAATCTGCTGTTCTCTAGAGCTGTGAATTACTGTGCTGTCGTTTGCTGTTTATCATTAATGTACAGAGCGTGTATAGGGGGAATTTCTATTGGATCCGTACTTTTGCTACCTATTGGTTTATGAACGTTGTACCCTCCGGAGTCAGAACTTTGTTTCAATATTTAAACGCTTAAACATTTTACTTTGAACATTTTCTGGATGTTGCAGTTAATCTTACTTTACTGGTTCTATATATATATATATATATATATATATATATATATATATATATATATATATATATATAATAAAACAACCTTGGGGACAAATAGGAGATGTTTTGAAACATGTAAATAATATACATGAGGCTATTTCATTCAGAATTCCAGAGCTACATTTGAAGTGTGTGTATTTGAGCACCTATAATCTGACACACATTTTACACTGATCACTGCAGATAAAGCAGGCACAATTGTTTTGTGTGACCTGCAGTGGGGAAACCAAGGAATTCCCCATTTGCTTCTTTATCTGTGGCTGCCAGGATATAAAGCACAATAGGGAAGGGATACTACTCACACACACACATTGGTTATATGGCTGTGTTTTCACAAACTTACTTCTGCCTTCCCTCTCACTGACTGTTAGCTTCTCCCAGCACTTCCTGCAGAGGTCTGATGATGTCATCATCTTACTTCAGCTCTGTAGTAAGTGGGCTAGCAGGAGGAGGGGCATTGCAAGCCCTAGGTTAACTGTGAGAGCACCAGCAGGGAAATGCAACTTTATTTGTTATCTGGTTGTAAATAGAGGAGAGTAAAGAAATTAGCTGGGCCCTCCAGTGGCAGATCTCCAGGGTCCAGTGGCTGCAAATTGTTGATGCGACATTTGGGACCCTGGACGTTTCGTCACTTTTAAAATGTAATTTTTTTTTTTAAATCACTTCTTTTGCCCGGGGGGGGGGGGCACAGCATTCCATTTGGGGGGCATTTAGAGCCGATCCTGGGGTGGGGGGGAGACAGAGTTTATGCTTCAGCTAGAAATATGGCAGTTTTTGCTTACATTACAATCCTACAACCAATATAATTTAGTAGGATTAGAAAACAAGAGAACAGTATACTGTCATGTATACCGGAGGCTGACTCTCAGCTAATAAGCAGTATTTAGTACGGTGCACAGTATACTGTCATGTAAACCAGAGGCTGACTCTCAGCTAATAAGCAGTATTTGGTAGAGTGCACAGTATACTGTCATGTATACCTGAGGCTGACTCTCAGCTAATAAGCATCATATCTTTCAAACCGCTCGTTTTCAGTTTCCTTTAACAACATATCTTGTGATCTTATGCCTCTCTCAGTACCGCAAGGCTCTGTCTTGGGTCCCTTGCTTTTCTCTCTTTATACATCCTGCCTTGGAAAACTTATAGCCTCCTTTGGATTCCAGTACCACCTATATGCTGATGATACCCAAATCTATCTTTCCTCTCCTGATATCTCTCCCTCTTTACTCAACCAGATTTCTGACTGCCTCTCTGCAATTTTCTCTTGGATGTCTTCACACTACCTCCAACTCAATCTGTCCAAAACTGAGCTGCTTCTTATTCCCCCCTCTTCGAGACATCCGACACCTGACATTTCTCTGATGGTTGGAGACTCTATTCTCAGCACCTCACCCCAGGTCCGCTGCCTTGGGGTCACACTAGACTCAGAACTCACATTCAACCCACATATGCAAATGCTTACCAAATCCTGCCGTTCACACCTATGCAACATTTTCAGAATTCGTCCCTTCCTTACTCAAAAAACTACAAAAATACTTATTCATTCCCTCATCCTGTCACGCATTGATTATTGCAATCTACTCTTACATGGCCTTCCAAAACACAGCCTCTCCTCCCTCCAATCTATTATGAATGCTTCTGCAGATCGACGATCTACATCAGCTGCTCCGCTCTGCCAGTCTCTACACTGGCTCCCCATACACTCCAGAATACAATTTAAAGTATTAGCCCTAACCTACAAAGCACTCAACAGTCTAACTCCCAACTATATTTCCTCTATCATTGTGAAATACTCCCCATCCCGTCCTCTTCGATCAACCTCTGACCTACGTCTCTACACTCCTGTTATCTCTACATCCCACTCCCGCCTCCAAGACTTCGCATGTGCTGCTCCTGTCCTCTGGAACTATCTACCCCGCTCCATCAGACTGTCTCCAACCTTGTATAGCTTCAGAAGATCCTTGAAAACCCACCTACTCAGAGAGGCTTACAATCTCTCCTCCATCCCGCATCCGAACCAAGCTAATACATGTACATGAACTGCCTGACTCACTGCTGCAAATACAACCGATGTAACAAGCTACCCCAACCTTATGTCTCTGCACCCTAAACCTATAGACTGTGAGCTCTCCGGAGCAGGGCCCTCTTCCTCCTGTGCTAGATTTGTTTAGTCTTGTTATGTTTTATATTGTATCACAAATCTTTGTCATTGTATACCCCTATCATTGTACTCAGCGCTACGGAATTTGGCGGCGCTATACAAATAAATGATAATAATAATAATAATAATAAGCAGCATTTGGTACAGTGCATAGTATATGGTCATGTATACCGGAGGCTGACTCTCGGCTAATAAGCAGCGTTTGGTACAGTGCACAGTATATGGTCATGTATAGAGGAGGCTGACTCTCAGCTAATAAGCAGCGTTTGGTACAGTGCATAGTATACTGTCATGTATAACGGAGGCTGACTCTCAGCTAATAAGCAGTGTTTGGTACAGTGCACAGTATATGGTCATGTATAACGGAGGCTGACTCTCAGCTAATAAGCAGTGTTTGGATACAGTGCACAGTATATGGTCATGTATAGAGGAGGCTGACTCTCAGCTAATAAGCAGTATTTAGTATAGTGCACAGAATATGGTCATGTATACCGGAGGCTGACTCTCAGCTAATAAGCAGCGTTTGGTACAGTGCACAGTATATGGTCATGTATAGAGGAGGCTGACTCTCAGCTAATAAGCAGCATTTGGTACAGTGCACAGTATATGGTCATGTATAGAGGAGGCTGACTCTCAGCTAATAAGCAGTATTTGGTATAGTGCACAGTATATGGTCATGTATACCGGAGGCTGACTCTCAGCTAATAAGCAGTGTTTGGTACAGTGCACAGTATATGGTCATGCATAGAGGAAGCTGACTCTCAGCTAATGAGCAGTATTTGGTACAGTGCACAGTATACTGTCATGTATACCGGAGGCTGACTCTCAGCTAATAAGAAGTATTTGGTAGAGTGCACAGTATATGGTCATGTATACCGGAGGCTGACTCTCAGCTAATAAGCAGTATTTGGTAGAGTGCACAGTATACTGTCATGTATACCGGAGGCTGACTCTCAGCTAATAAGCAGCATTTGGTACAGTGCATAGTATATGGTCATGTATACCGGAGGCTGACTCTCGGCTAATAAGCAGCATTTGGTACAGTGCACAGTATATGGTCATGTATAGAGGAGGCTGACTCTCAGCTAATAAGAAGCGTTTGGTACAGTGCACAGTAAACTGTCATGTATACCGGAGGCTGAATCTCAGCTAATAAGCAGCGTTTGGTACAGTGCACAGTATATGGTCATGTATAGAGGAGGCTGACTCTCAGCTAATAAGCAGCGTTTGGTACAGTGCATAGTATATGGTCATGTATACCGGAGGCTGACTCTCAGCTAATAAGCAGCGTTTGGTACAGTGCACAGTATATGGTCATGTATAGAGGAGGCTGACTCTCAGCTAATAAGCAGCATTTGGTACAGTGCACAGTATATGGTCATGTATAGAGGAGGCTGACTCTCAGCTAATAAGCAGTATTTGGTATAGTGCACAGTATATGGTCATGTATACCGGAGGCTGACTCTCAGCTAATAAGCAGTGTTTGGTACAGTGCACAGTATATGGTCATGCATAGAGGAAGCTGACTCTCAGCTAATGAGCAGTATTTGGTACAGTGCACAGTATACTGTCATGTATACCGGAGGCTGACTCTCAGCTAATAAGAAGTATTTGGTAGAGTGCACAGTATATGGTCATGTATACCGGAGGCTGACTCTCAGCTAATAAGCAGTATTTGGTAGAGTGCACAGTATACTGTCATGTATACCGGAGGCTGACTCTCAGCTAATAAGCAGCATTTGGTACAGTGCATAGTATATGGTCATGTATACCGGAGGCTGACTCTCGGCTAATAAGCAGCGTTTGGTACAGTGCACAGTATATGGTCATGTATAGAGGAGGCTGACTCTCAGCTAATAAGAAGCGTTTGGTACAGTGCACAGTAAACTGTCATGTATACCGGAGGCTGACTCTCAGCTAATAAGCAGCGTTTGGTACAGTGCACAGTATATGGTCATGTATAGAGGAGGCTGACTCTCAGCTAATAAGCAGCGTTTGGTACAGTGCATAGTATATGGTCATGTATACCGGAGGCTGACTCTCAGCTAATAAGCAGCGTTTGGTACAGTGCACAGTATATGGTCATGTATAGAGGAGGCTGACTCTCAGCTAATAAGCAGCATATGGTACAGTGCACAGTATATGGTCATGTATAGAGGAGGCTGACACTCAGCTAATAAGCAGTATTTGGTATAGTGCACAGTATATGGTCATGTATACCAGAGGCTGACTCTCAGCTAATAAGCAGCGTTTGGTACAGTGCACAGTATATGGTCATGTATAGAGGAGGCTGACTCTCAGCTAATAAGCAGCATTTGGTACAGTGCACAGTAAATGGTCATGTATAGAGGAGGCTGACACTCAGCTAATAAGCAGTATTTGGTATATTGTACAGTATATGGTCATGTATACCGGAGGCTGACTCTCAGCTAATAAGCAGCGTTTGGTACAGTGCACAGTATATGGTCATGTATAGAGGAGGCTGACACTCAGCTAATAAGCAGTATTTGGTATATTGTACAGTATATGGTCATGTATACCAGAGGCTGACTCTCAGCTAATAAGCAGCGTTTGGTACAGTGCACAGTATATGGTCATGTATAGAGGAGGCTGACTCTCAGCTAATAAGCAGCATTTGGTACAGTGCACAGTATATGGTCATGTATAGAGGAGGCTGACACTCAGCTAATAAGCAGTATTTGGTATATTGTACAGTATATGGTCATGTATACCGGAGGCTGACTCTCAGCTAATAAGCAGCGTTTGGTACAGTGCACAGTATATGGTCATGCATAGAGGAAGCTGACTCTCAGCTAATAAACAGTATTTTGTATATTGCACAGTATATGGTCATGTATACCGGAGGCTGACTCTCAGCTAATAAGCAGCGTTTGGTACAGTGCAAACATGATATTGCAAGTAAACCTGTTCTGTACAGTGAGAATAAACAGTTTGGCACGATTGCAGTGACTCAAGTTTCAATTTTAGAAACTTCAAGCCCACTATTGTAAATGGGAAAAGTTGTGGCCACATCCTGTACTGTTAATTTTGTTTCTAAAAACAAAAACATGCCAAATGAAATAGCATGTTTTTTTTACAATATATAAAGTTAGTTAAGATATATAATAAACAATTTTACAGTATAATGTACCCAAAAAAACCACCATATACACAGCCCCCGCAAAAAAACTCTTCTTTAGCCCCCACCATATATATTTTTCATATTAGCCTTTGGCTGCCATTAACATACAAATCAATAGTTCACCTGTTTGGTTGCCATTAACAAAGAGTAGGGTTTTGACCCCTTTGACTGACCCTCACTTCTTTCTGCTCTATATTTGTAATGCCTTAAGGCATAGGAGGCCTTTTACATTTAGCTAACACACAGAGACACATTTAAGTATCCAGTATTAATGGAAATATTTTACTGGACAGCCTGCTAAAATACTGGACTGTTCGGTTGAATACTGGACACCTGCAACCCTAGCTTGCAATGGAGGACTTGCAACCTTTGCTCTGAGGCCCAAACTTAAAAGCTTGAATATAATCAGCAAACTTTCATGAGGAGTGAATTTGACCTTTACATGCTTGTGCCAATATACAAAAGATTCAAGCAGCACCTCCACTTGTATAGATATATAAATTTTATTGTACCAAAGCACAAAAATCCATGACGTTTCGGGTTCAAATGCCCTTAATATGATTAAGGGCATTTGAGCCCGAAACGTCATGGATTTTTGTGCTTTGGTACAATAAAATTTATATATCTAGACAAGTGGAGGTGCTGCTTGAATCTTTTGTATATTGTGATTTGTCTGGAGCTTTGGCAGTAGCTCCTCAGGCTTGCACTCCCATCACCAGTGCTGGAAGATATTACGTTGTTTTATATGTACATGCTTGTGCAATGCTGCCCCTGCTGACTCGTGGCAAATTGGCCACTAGCAGGGGGTGTCAATCATAATACCGATTCGTAGAGGATCGGGATGATTTCAGTCCGCCCCCTAAAAAGTGGTGAAGTTAAAGAGCAGCGGTCTTATGGGCGTAGAATGCAGCATCCGCTGCATAATAAATCTACCCCTTGATCTGAAAAAACTCCCTTAGACAAAATCAGCCATGCTATCAAATTGAGAAATTTGACGTTCTGATGGAAGAAGGGGATTTAACCCCTCAACGACCGAAAATTTTGGAGAAAAACATACTCAAAGAACTTTGACATTTTTAATATTTTTAAAGCAGACAACCCAAGTAGTCAGTGGTCACTCAGTAGTCACCAGTCACTTAGTGGTTATATAAAAGGTATATAAGCATCAAAACTGCTACGCGTTTCTCAGCGACCTAAGCGTAGCAGTTTTGATGCTTATATACCTTTCAGTATTTTGTATTGGAAATTTTGTTTTTAATATAAATCTTTTAAATATATGAATCAGCATTTCTGAAATCCCATTTGGAGCTCATGTTAGCCTATTGCTAATATATACCTACTCCACTGTATCATATAGTGAGTTGGGCCACTACCAATAGTCCAGTCTATCCGTTTGGCAATTGTTAAGTGCTTTCCCACATGTGAGTACCCTGGACATCGGTGGGTTCCATATTTTTTTTGGGTTCTATTACCTTGGATTATCTGCACTAGGAGGTGCCCTTTTTATCTTGGTTCTACACAGTAAAGACTGCTCCTCTCCATTTGCTAAATTCCCTTCTGCAACTCTCTCTGCCCAATCACCAGGCCACAAAACGTGTTCCTTCTCCCAGCTAGCAACATAAATAGTGTGTAGTTCTCTAATCAATCAATCACTGTCTGTAATTTAGGATAGACTCCTAACACCAGATTATACCCAGAGTAATCTGTATTCTGTATATGCAAAAAAAGGGGGAGAAACACACAAAAATTAGAATAAACAAGGCTAAAATGTTTTTTTCTTTTTTTTTCTTGTTGGTTGGTTTCCATTGGTCAGAGGAGATTTAGCTGGAATCTCATTGTCGGCCTGTCTTTTATGGAATGTGTTGAGGGATTCTATAACTTCTCTTTGACAAGGCACAAAATGTATGTTTGCAGTATAGCACTTTCCCTTGTTCAGAGGAGAATTACCTACGGCTAGATTACGAGTCTTGCGTTAGGCTTAAAAAGCAGCGTTGGCCGGTCCAAACGCTGCTTTTTTAACGCCAGCTGGAATTACGAGTCTTGCAGGTACAGGTGTACCATTCACTTTTTTGGCCAGACTTGGAAATACCGCAAATCCACTTAAGTCAATTGCGTATCCTATATTTTCACTGGGACTTGCATAGCGCCGGTATTACGAGTCTGACCAAAAGTGAGCGGTAGACCCTCTCCTGTCAAGTCTGGTACCACATTTAAAAGTCAGTAGTTAAGAATTTTACACTACAACGCAGTAGCATAAAACTCTTAACTAAAGTGCTAAAAAGTACACTAACACCCATAAACTACCTATTAACCCCGAAACCGAGGCCCCCCCCCACATCGCAAACACTAAAATAAAATTTTTAACCCCTAATCTGCCGAACCTGACATAGCCGCAACTATAATAAATATATTAACCCCTAAACCGCCGCACTCCCGCCTCACAAACACTAATTAAATATTATTAACCTCTAATCTGCCGTCCCTAACATCGCCGACACCTACCTACATTTATTAACCCCTAATCTGCCGCCCCCAATGTTGCTGCCACTATATTAAAGTTATTAACCCCTAAACTAAGTCTAACACTAACCCTAACCCCCCCAACTTAAATATAATTTAAATAAATCTAAATAAAATAACTATCATTATCTACATTATTCCTATTTAAAACTAAATACTTACCTATAAAATAAACCCTAAAATAGCTACAATATAACTAATAGTTACATTGTATCTAGCTTAGAGTTTATTTTTATTTTACAGGCAAGTTTGTATTTATTTTAACTCGGTAGAATAGTTACTAAATAGTTATTAACTATTTAATAACTACCTAACTAAAATAAATACAAAATTACCTGTAAAATAAAACCTAACCTAAGTTACAATTACACCTAACACTACACTATAATTAAATTAATTCCATAAATTAAATAAAATTATCTAAAGTACAAAAAAAAAACACTACATTACAGAAAATAATAAACAAATTACAAGAATTTTAAACTAATTACACCTAATCTAATCCCCCTAAAAAAATAACCCCCCCTTCAAAATAAAAAAAGCCCTACCCTACACTAAATTACAAATAGCCCTTAAAAGGGCCTTTTGCGGCGCATTTCCCCAAAGTAATCAGCTCTTTTAACTGTAAAAAAAAAAGTACAAATCACCCCCCCAACATTAAAACCCACCACCTACACAACCAACCCTACTCTAAAACCCACCCAATCCCCCCTTAAAAAAAAACCTAACACTAACCCCTTGAAGATCACCTTACCGGGAGACGTCTTCACCCAACCGGGCTGAAGTCCTCAACGAAGCCGGGAGAAGTCTTCATCCAAGCCGGGTGAAGTGGTCCTCCAGACGGGCAGAAGTCTTTATCCAGACGGCATCTTCTATCTTCATCCATCCGGTACGGAGCGGGTCCATCTTCATCCGACGTCTCTTCTGGAATGAAGGTTCCTTTAAATGAGGTCATCCAAGATGGCGTCCCTTCAATTCCGATTGGCTAGGTAGAAAAAGGTAGAAAAAAGGTAGAAAAAATCCTTTTGGCTGATGCAATCAGCCAATAGGATTGAAGTTCAATCCTATTGGCTGATCCAATCAGCCAATAGGATTGAGCTTGCATTCTATTGGCTGTTCCAATCAGCCAATAGAATGCCAGCTCAATCCTATTGGCTGATTGCATCAGGCAATAGGATTTTTTCTACCTTAATTCCGATTGGCTGATAGAATTCTATCAGCCAATCGGAATTGAAGGGACACCATCTTGGATGACGTAATTTAAAGGAACCTTCATTCGTGAAGAGCCGTCGGATAAAGAGGATGCTCCACGTCGGATATCTTGAAGATGGATCCGCTCCGCGACAGATGGATGAAAATAGAAGATGCCGTCTGGATGAAGACTTCTGCCCGTCTGGAGGACCACTTCGCCCGGCTTAGATGAAGACTTCTCCCGGCTTCGTTGAGGACTTCGGCCCGGTTGGGTGAAGACGTCTCCCGGTAAGGTGATCTTCAAGGGGTTAGTGTTAGGTTTTTTTAAGGGGGGATTGGGTGGGTTTTAGAGTAGGGTTGGTTGTGTGGGTGGTGGGTTTTAATGTTGGGGGGGTGATTTTTACTTTTTTTTTTACAGGTAAAAAAGCTGATTACTTTGGAGCAATGCCCTGCAAAAGGCCCTTTTAAGGGCAATTTGTAATTTAGTGTAGGGTAGGGTTTTTTTTATTTTGGGGGCTTTTTATTTTTTTAGGGGGATTAGATTAGGTGTAATTAGTTTAAAATTCTTGTAATTAGTTTATTATTTTCTGTAATTTAGTGGGTTTTTTTTTGTAATTTAGATAATTTAATGTAATTGTTTTTAATTGTATTTAATTTAGTTAATTTATTTAATTATAGAGTAGTGTTAGGTGTTAGTGTAACTTAGGTTAGGTTTTATTTTACAGGTACTTTTGTATTTATTTTAACTAGGTAGTTATTAAATAGTTAATAACTATTTAATAACTATTGTACCTAGTTAAAATAAATACAAACTTGCCTGTAAAATAAAAATAAACCCTATGCTAGCTACAATGTTACTATTAGTTATATTGTAGCTAGCTTAGGGTTTATTTTATAGGTAAGTATTTAGTTTTAAATAGGAATAATTTATTAAATGATAGGAATATTTATTTAGATTTATTTAAATTTTATTTAAGTTAGGGGGTGTTAGGGTTAGACTTAGGTTTAGGGGTTAATAACTTTAATATAATGGCGGCGACGTTGGGGGCGGCAGCTTAGGGGTTAATAACTATAATGTAGGTGTCGGCGATGTTGGGGGCAGCAGATTAAGGGTTAATACATATAATGTAGGTGACGGCGGTGTCCGGAGCGGCAGATTAGGGGTTAATAATATAATGCAGGTGTTGGCGATATCGGGGGCGGCAGATTAGGGGTTAATAAGTGTAAGATTAGGGGTATTTAGACTCGGGTTTCAAGTTAGGGTGTTAGGTGTAGACATAAATGTATTTTCCCCATAGGAATCAATGGGGCTGCGTTAGGAGCTAAACGCTGCTTTTTTGCAGGTGTTATGTTTTTTTCAGCCGGCTCTCCCCCATTGATTCCTATGGGGAAATTGTGCACGAGCACGTTTAGCCACCTCACCGCTAACGTAAGCAGCGCTGGTATTGAGGTGAGATGTGGAGCAAAATTTTGCTCTACGCTCACTTTTTTGCGGTTAACGCCGGGTTTGTAAAAACCCGTAATACCAGCTCTGTCTGTAAGTGAGCGGTGAGCATAAACTGCTTGTTAGCACCGCATAGCCTCTAATGCAAAACTCGTAATCTATCCGCTAGTATTTTAAAGGGACATGAAACTGTTGGGAACAACTACATGGTTACTACTCATCATCATTCATGCAACTGTTTTATCCTCCTGTACCTGCGGCTCTCTTTAAAGCCATTCTCTTATTTTAACCTATTACAGAATCCCATTGGTAAAGCTCTGCATTATTTCACTGAGTGCCGCCATCTTGTAACACACGTATTGTTTCATCATGCAACAGAAGCAGTTCATTTTCACAGTTCAGTGATGTGACCAGCTTTATGACAGCTGTACTAGATCGCACTTTAGAAAGTAGAAGCCTTACATTTCTGCAGTTTTTTTACACACTTTAAAAGTTACATAGTAAATATAAAATGCCCTCAGAAATACTATAGAACAATACAGCCACTAGAAAAACATACAGCTTCCTGCATTGTGCATAAGGTAGGAGACAGATACTAATCCTTAAATAGGCTAAAATAAGGCTGATGTAGAGTACATTTAGGTTATAAACAGAAATATAATCTATATATATAAACACATTTGAATGGGACTCATTTTTATGTCTAATGCATAGTTTGTGAAATCAATATTGTGAGGAAATTTAATTTTAAATGTCTACATCATCAATCTAGACTAGTATATAGAAAATCAATGCAAAGTCTTTTATCTTTAGTATCTAACCCCAATAAAATGAATGAAAATATCTCTGCAGCTGGTTAGTGAAAGGTTAGGGCATATATTCAAGTGGCAGCTTCTGGCAGAAGATCATAATATAGAATGTCCTGTAAAAGAAAGATACCAGAGGATGTAGAATCTTTAGGCAAAGTGAACATAACAGCAGCAACTCTTGGCTAATTGACATGTAAGGGGCAGCTCTTTGAAGGGGAGCATACTGCATAGCTGATGATGCTTAGGGCTGCCATATTGTCACCTTAAAAGAGGACCTTATGAAAAATACAAAGGGCAGCAACCTTTTAAAGAAATCGTTTCATATACTTTGTTATAAGAACCCTGATATATGTATATTTCATAAGGGTCCTCATTTAAAGCAGACATTTGGCAATTTTTGGCATACGAACGTGCAGTAAGCAAAGTCAAGTCCTAAATTATGGATGACATGTATTTTAGTTATATATAGAAATTGGTAATGTTGTATCAATTACATCCGGGTACTGAGTTCACTGCTTTTAAATAACGCATTAGTTGTTATATACCTTATTGGAAGAGAAACGCGTTGCAATAAAGGATTGTTTTTTAATTTTTTATCGTACTCCGGATGTGTTGCTGTGCTTATTTACCAAATTCTATTTATGAATCGGCTTCCACCAATCACAGAACACAGTTAATATGGGCTGTGTCTCCCAGGGGATAATTTTTTTTTTTTTTATGTTGTCAGCGTTTCCTACCCTGCTCCTCACAAGTGCCTGCACTGGAGACTAACAGTTGATTCCAGAGAAGAGTCCATGGCATCAGTGTGCTGACTGCTGGAAAGGTCAGCCTGCCTAATAGCACCTGACGTTCTCTAGGTGCATATACATATCGTGAGTAATTTTCATACTTCACATTGTTCCCTTTTTATTTGCATGGTTACACATAATTTGAGGCACCTCTTGTCTTGTTTTTGTTTATATATATATGTATATTTGAAACACATAAACCAACACTTTCCACAGACCAAAAAGAAAATTGGCTGAACAAATTAAGTCAACAAATTGATAAATATAAAAGTGACTTAATTGCATTTAAAGATAAAAAGATTGATACAGTCAAATTAGACTATGAGAAAGGGCGAGTTTATAAATGGTTAAGCTCTACTCAAACTAGTCCACCTAGGAGATAGCAGTTCCAGCGTAGGGTAAGATTTGATACTGTTGATACAAGCGGAGCAGAATCATCTGACACAGATAGAAATTTATCCACACACACAGAATCTCTTATTCCACCACATACCAATCAATATACGGAATATCCTGCACAACAGCAAGGACATTTTAGGTCACCTAATTTTTTAGGGGTGACCACGAGGTCCAGAGGGGGAACACAATAGGCCCCATATTAAGAGGGAGAAATACAAGACGCAGGCCACCACACAGGGGACACTAGAAAGAATAGTAATCAGGGAGGGTGGAGCCTGCAGGCATCTAAGATTGCTGCATGTTGCTGAAGCTCCTAACACAGAGTACAGGCAAACCTACATAATACTGGTCATATGAGAAAGAAAAGGAACACCTCAATATGAGTGAGAGCTAAACAAACAAACGTTGAGCAGATCGATACTTCAAAAGTCAGAAATCTCAGACCCTAAGTGACAAGGAGCAGAGAGCAGGGTAATAGGTCTGTGCGGAGGCGCAGTGTAATAGCGGAGGCCTGTGGATCATTAGCAGGTAATAATCGCCATGAAACCCTCACATAGGGACACTGACCCGGCTCCTGCTGCCGGGTAGATGAAATAGAGTCCTTTCAATGACGCCCTAAATTAGAAAGATACGGCTGGTCGCAGCAAAAAGAAACCAATCCACACACTGCAAAATAATTAGGAACTGCCCCACAGATACTCAAGGCAGGTCAGAAAATGAATAAAACTTATCGCAATACCAGGTTCTCTGAATCATAGCGACAATCATTGGACTGCCAGACATGACAAACACTAGAATATTGATCACCTCAGTTATGCTCCTGGGGCCGATACACGCAGTTTGGGGCTGATCAGGGCAGACATACTATCAAGATGACATATTGGTGTACCGTGTATCTGACAAATAACTGTGCCCTGGCTCAAGCTGTGTTACCTAAACCTATCCTCACCACAAGTAATGGTTTACAGATGACATTCATAGCAAGGCAAATAAAATAAATAAATAAATAAATAATAATAATAATAATAAAAATAATAAAAAATTATAAAAATATAATAAATAAAATGAAAAAAGAATCCACCCCTGAAGATATCATATATAAGCGCCTTATCAGAATTATATACTGTCTTGCAGTTTCAAAATACCAAGATGGTGCTGCGAAGATCCATAAAATCAGACAGGCAACTAAAAAATCAACAGGCACTGCGCAGAGTGTGGTGTCTAATTTCTTTAAACATACAGACAGGAAAAAATCACCAGAAAAACCCATATCAGAAGAAGAAGAACAAACAAATGACTTTGAAACTAGCTATGCCCCAGACAATAACTCAGATCAACCAGTCACTCTTCGAGCCATCGAAGCACTCATAGACCAAGTTAAGAACTGTATCAAACATGTGTGTGCAGAACTTAAAAAAGACATTAATGAACTAGGGGCTAGGGTAGAAACCCTAGAAGGTGAACACGAGGACCTTCTTACTAACCTCACTGAAATGAATCACTTGGTCTCAGAACATGATAATATAATACAAGATCTAGAGAATAAACTAGACGATCTAGAAAATAGAATTAGAAGATGTAACCTTAGATTCAGAGGCATCCCTGAGACCGTGGCAGGAGAAGATATTAAAGGATTCCTGCAAAACTTATTTTGTACTATCCTGCAAATAGATCAAGAAGAAGAACATTCAATGGTAATCTCAATGGAACAAGCTCACCGCTCTCTCAGACCCAAGTCACAAGATGGACAACCACCTAGAGACATCATAGTCTGTTTCCAGAAATACCAAGACAAAGAACAGACTCTATCCAATGCCAGACGACTTTCCAGTATATCACACCAAGGATCAAGAATTCAAGTGTATAAAGATCACTCGATTAGAACTCTACAGCAAAGGAAAAATTATGCTTAGATAACCTCACACTTACGGAATTTGAAGATACCTTACAGATGGGGCTTCCCAGTATCTTTGATAGTTCAAAAAGAGGGCAAAAGAGCAGAATGCAAAGATCCCTCTGATATACTTCAATTCTGCAAACAAATAGGAATCTCTGCACCAACAACTTACCAGTAGGAGCACACATCAAATACAAAAGAAGACATACCATCATCCAAAGCGCAACGCAGAGTCTGGCAAACTTCACCAAAACGCTTGCCCAGAAAACGTCAACTTGCCTGCCCCTCAAGATCTCAAGAAAACACATGACGAGATGAAGACAGGACTGTTCTGAAATGCTTTGGGAAACAGTATAGGAGCAGGGCACTGTCAGAGAGTAATAATGTGGAATTTGGAAGACTTTCTCAAACATTTGGCTATTTAGGTGTTTAAAGACACTGAGTTGCCGAGAAGTATCTACATTACTACTAGAACAACTGTTGGAGTCTTACCTAGACAAGATCAATGTCTTAACTAGAGGAAGGAGAAAACTTTGTATAAGTTATGTACAAAATCTTGTTTGCCTCATACATCTATACATATATGACAATTATGCTACAAGTAGTGAAGTTATTGTTCATTTGCTGATTGCTAGTTAAATATAGATTAAAAGTGTAAATGTTGCACACTCAAGTTATATCATTGTAATAAAAATGGTGGAATCCTGCCCTGATGAGAATATTGCTTAGGTTAGAATCAGGAGCAACATTGTACAACAGTATACATGTGTTCTCATAGGCCTTCTTTGTTTTCAAATGTCGGCCAGATTTGTTGCAAATTGTAAGTCAATGATTTATTTGTTAATTGTTAGTTAAACACCATTCAAAAGTTCTAAATGTTTCTCACATAAGTTCTATTAAATGATATTTCAGACATGAAAGATGATACAGGTTTTAGCCTTATATATCTGTGATTTGACCCTCAACTTTCCCCACTTTTTTTTTCCTTTTCTTCTATTTTTCTCTATTCATTAACATCTTTCACAGTCAACACACACTTAAACACATATAATACTACACATATAACACTGCATACGCACAACATACATACACAGGAAAACAATACACATATTCCCAACAACACATTATACATCTCTTCTTAATACATTTTTATATCTTCTCAAGGCTTCATTGTAGGGTACTGAATACTACAGACCCCTTTGATCAAACAACATTCCAGATAATCTAACAAACCCCACAGTACTATGATATTTGAACCCTCCACTGGTGAGCTCACAATAGTAACGCAAAATGTAAAAGGTTTCCTTTCAGCAGAAAAACGATCCATTGCTTTTCATGATTTCTTCAAGAATAAAGATAGACATCATATAAATTCAAGAAACCCATTTAAAAAAATATAGCGAACCATTACTATCCACTAGATACTATACTCAACATTTTCTTTGCTCAGGACCAAATCGAAAAAACGGGGTGGGTATCTCAATAAGAAGAGGTATACCCTTTGAATTAATTGATAGCCACCAAGATAAAGACGGTAGAATTCTGATACTAGTATGATTATTATACGGTAAACCTATCACCATAGCCAACATATATGCGCCTAACCGTCCAACACCTCCCTTCTTTAGACTAGCTACAAGAATTCTCACAGATAATGCTAAAGGCCCAATATTACTAGGTGGAGAAATAAATTTTCCGTTATGTCCATCACTAGATACCTCATCAGGGAAGTCATATATCTCAAATAGACACATAAAAACCAATTATGCAACACTCCAGATCCCCAACCTGTTCAACACATGGAGAACGGTACACCCTACAACAAAAGACTATACATTTTTCTCCAACCCACAACGCAGCTATTCTAGAATTGATTACGTAATGTTCTCTCAGAACATGCTTTCAAGCCTCACACACTCAAAAATAATGCATACCCCATGGTCCGACCACAGCATGGTTATGAGCTCATTCCTTTTGTCCTCCAGACCCAAGCATAGAACTAATTGGAGATTAAACAACAGCATTTTCTCTGATCCAATAGTAGTAGAGACTATTAGTAAATGCACTGAGGAGTTTTTCATACATAACGATCCACAAGACACCTTGGTAGTAAATAATTGGGAGGCATATAAATGCAACATCAGAGGGGAGATAATAAAACACACACTCAGGATTCACAAACAGAGATCAACAAACTATTACTCACTTATAAAAAACCTGCAACAGATGGAGATATTGCATAAAAAAGACCCCAAATCAACCACTAAAGCTAAGTTCTTTGCTGAAAGTAATAAGGCGGGGAAACTGCTAGCTAGATCATTAAAAAAGAAAATACTTCAAACATATATCTGTAACATCATTTGGTCAGATGGCACTTCCCATCAACAAAATGAAGATATTGTGGAGTGCTTTGCAAAGTATTACAAATCCCTATAAAATTTGAACACATTAGATACCCAGAATAAAGCAGAAACAATACAAAAATTTCTCTCAAAAATCAATTTTCCATCCATGGGGCCTATTTATCAAAGGTCTTGCAAACCTGATCCGACAGTGTGGATCAGGTCCGCAAGACCTCGCTGAATCCGGAGAGCAATACGCTCTTCGCATTGAACATTGCACCAACAGCTCACAAGAGCTGCTGGTGCAGCGCCTCCCCTGCTGACTCTCGGCCAATCGCCAGCAGGGAGGTGTCAATCAACCCGATCGTACTCGATCGGGTTGATTTCCAGCGATTCATGTCCGCCTCATCAGAGCAGGTGGACAGGGTTATGGAGCAGCGGTCTTTAGACTGCTGCTTCATAACTGCTGTTTCTGGAGAGTCTTCAGACTCACCAGAAACACGGGCCCACAAGCTCCATTCGGAGCTTGATAAATGGGCCCCCATGTCTGATAAGGACAAAGAAAATATGAACGCTCCATTTACTTTACAGGAAGTTTTAGAAATTATTAAAACACTACCCTCAGGCAAAGCTCCAGGCCCAAACGGGCTTGCAGCAAAATGTTATCAATTATTTAAGCTACACCTGAGCAAACAACTTTTAATACTATACCAAGCAATAAACAGTGGTTCAAAGTTCTCCCAAACATTATTAGAAGCATCGATAACAGTATTGCCGAAACCTGGCAAATCAGTGGATAAAGTCCAAAATTATCGACCAATATCCCTGATAAATATAAATATGAAAATGTACGCCAAACTTCTAGACAATAGATTAAACAATATACTTCCCCAATTAATCCATATCGATCAAGTAGGTTTCATGAAAGGGCGTGAGGCAAAAGACAACACCATCAGAATACTACAGACTCTCCATAATGCGACAGAATGTAAAATTCCCATGATATTTCTTTCCACAAACGCTGAAAAGGCATTCGACAGAGTGGATTGGGACTTCCTGTGGGCGACATTGACAAACTTTAATTTCCCTAACAAATTTATCAACAGAATAAAATCACTTTACACAAATCCCTCAGCCAGAATAGTTGCCAATAGCACCCAATCCAATAGTTTCCCTATCAACAATGGTACGAGACAGGGTTGCCCTCTATTGCCCTTACTGTTTGCTCTCACCATAGAAATACTTGCAACTCATGTCAGAAATCATCCAGATATCAAAGGCTTTTCATACGGCTCTACCACTCAAAAATGTTTGCTCTTTGCCAATGATATTTTTACCATACAAAATCTGAAAACCTCGCTGTCACCACTGCGAAATATATTCCAGGAATATAAGCAAGTATCTATTTTTTCCATTAACCTAGATAAATCCATGCTAATGCCCATTAATTTAGATCAATCAGAATATCACTACCTTTCCGCTCACACAGAATTTGAACTAGTCAAAACAATTAAATATCTGGGGACCCATATTCCAGATAACCCATTAGATATCTATAACAAAAAATTCTTACCTTTATATACTGAAGTTAGCCAACTATTGGACACTTGGCATAAACAGGGGCACTTGTCATGGATAGACCGAATCAACGCGATTAAAATGTCAATTATCTCTAAATATCTCTACTTGTTCCAAACACTACTCATAAGTATACCTCAACACTTCTTTACTACTCATCAAAAACTAATGGAATCATTTATCTGGGCTCATAACAAACCGAGAGTAGCAAGGAGAAACTTGTATTTTATTTAGGAGGATGATGGACTTAGTGTACCAATACTCAAAAACTACTATCTTGCTACCCACCTAGCTTGTATAGTATCATGGACTCATAATAGTCCATCAGAGCCCTGGGTTCAGATGGAATCCCTGTTAGCTGACATACCAAATTTTTCCAATCTTCCATGGTTATTAAAAAAACATAGACCGCGGCAAGCAGACAACAATAAACTAATCAAGGCCACATTAGAAGCTTGGGAAACAACACTTAAGGAACATAGCAATATCTCAACTAATGTATCTCCACTCTCCCCTCTATTCAATAACCGATACCTTTTCCCATCTCATATAGAGGGTTTGCCGAATTCTCCGAATGTACAATCAAATATTCCTATTAGTTTACTAATGCATAATGGCCAATTCAAAAATCAATCGGCTTTGCATAAAGAGATAGGAACGCCCTTTAACAGATGGTTCTTCTATCTTCAAACTAGGCATTCAATACTATCTAGCAAGCAAAAAAATATCTTGTGAGACCCCTCACATCTTATGAAAAATTATGTACAACGCTTAATATAACTAAATCTCACATCTCTCTTATTTATAAGCTGCTAAACAAAAAATTCCCCGATTCAGAACCTACTTATATAAAACAATGGGAGCATGGGCTGCAAATAGTTCCAGTAGTTATACAGTGGTCTAAGGTCTTCAACTCCACTAAAAAATCCACAATATCACCACATTTAATAGAACTAAACTATAAGATACTTTCAAGATGGTACCTTACCCCACACAAACTCCACAAAATTTACCCGAAAGCATCCCCTCTATGTTGGAGACAATGTGGTGATATAGGAAATATAATGCACATTTGGTGGTGCAATGGTTAATATATTAAAATGCTTTGCTTATTGTGCTAAATATCACGGTTTGTATTGTATGTTAGAAACTATGGTCAATTCTGTTAGTATCAGTGTCTTATGAACAAGATCACCAATGTATGATGTTGTTGTAATTTTTCTTAAAAATGTTTAATAAAAACAAATATTTAAAAAAAAAAAAGAAAGTATAGTAATCAATCTGAGTTCTCATATTTTGACACCAACAGAAAATAGGCTATTGAATAAAGGGCCTTTCATTCATCCCTAGTCAGGGTATTTCAGAATTGGACCTCAAAGAATACTCAAGATCAAGGAATTTTTTCAACACCACACAACCAACCCTAGTACTTCTAGTAAGTGCAAAAAACCTAGCAACTTTGAACCCTCTAATTGTAGTAACACAATTTAAACATTCATCAGGCTTATCACACAGGACATGGAGACAGAACGGATAGAATCTAAATGGAAAAATAATATTACAGTTGATGAACAGAAAGCAATTAAAACCTTACAAAAAGATTGTACCCTGATCATTTGACCAACGGATAAGGGACTATACAGACTATACAGACTATGAGAGGGGGGACATTGTCCTTCAATTATCTGATAATTCGACATATAGAAGAGTGACTTTTGACCCGACACTTCCCTACAAGAATGAGGTTGATGATTTAATTTGAATGGGATATACATATGGTTATATCAGCGAACAAATAAAGGATTTCTGTATCACAGAATACCCTGTTACTCCCATACAATCCTGAAAATTCGTAAATTATTACACAAGCCCCCTGGCAGACCCATAGTTTTTGCCAGGGGTTCTATCTTACAACTGGTGGCCCAATATGTAGATATTTTACTACAACCTATGGTTAAAAATATAAAATCCTTTATACTTGACACCAATGACCTGATCAAACAATTGGCCAAGGTACAGAAGGAAGAGGGGGATTTACTAGTCAGCCTAGATGTGAATGATCTAAATACTATCATTCCCTATGACAAGGGATTACGGGAAGTTAAAGACCACCTCTTAGATTTCAAGGAATACAATTGTCCACCAATAGAGTTTGTATTATCTCTCATTGAATTATGTCTTAAGAAAAATTACTTTAGGTTTGAGGATTGTTTTTATGTTCAGGTAGCAGGGATGGCCATGGGCTCAAATATGGCCCCGGCCTATGCCAACACGTTTATGTCCTTGTTTGAAAACCAACATCTTTGGTCGTATCAGGAACCTTTCATCATCTTTTATAAAAGATTTATTGATGACATCATACTGATCTGGAGAGGAGGCCGGGAAACACTAGAAATCTGGTTCAATATGTTTAACAACACTGAGTCAGCAGTGAGATTTAAGATTAATATAGAAGAACACACTATACACTTCTTAGATTTGTCCATATTTATTACTCAGAATCATTTAGGGACAACCCTATACACTAAGCCCACTGATCAAAATTCCTTGTTAAGAGCAGAAAGCTGCCACCCACCATCACTATTTAAAGGCATTGTTAAATCTCAATTCATTACGACCCTTAGGAACAACACTAGTTTAGATGCAGGGGTCTCCCATATTAATACCACCAAAGACAAATTTCTTGAGAGAGGTTACAAGCCAGCAATGGTTGAAAAAATTCTGGAAGAATTAAAACAAAAAGATGACAAGACAAATGATGATGGGGAACAAGTGACGGCTACTCAACCAGTTATTATAAATATGACATTTGCCCCTAACAACACACAAACAGGTAATATTTTGAGGAAATACTGATCAATACTGTTATCAGACCCTAAACTACCCTGTCTAAAGGACACCAAACCAATGGTTGGATATAGAAGGGACACTAATTTAAGAGATCTTCTTGTAAAAACAGATCCCAAACTCTGTTATCAACCAACACAAAAAGTTAACATCAAAGGATGCTATAAATGCCTAGGGTGTATAATGTGTAATTCGATAATAACAAATAGAACATTCCACCATCCACACAGAAATAAGTTATATACCATCAGGTACTCCATCTCCTGCAATACAACTCATGTTGTTTATCTTTTGATTTGTCTGTGTGCCCAGTAATATGTGGGTAAAACCTGTGGAATTATCAAAGAAAGAATGGCCAATCATCGGCTAGCCATCAGGCAGGCTCTGGATACGGGACAGTCAGACCAACCAGTGGAATGCCACTGTATGGAGAAATCACACTCGGTGGCTTCCATCAGACCTATCCTGATAGACCATGTCCCTAAGCTGAATAGAGGAGGAGACCGGGATAAGATACTTCTCAGACATGAGGCAGAATGGATTTTCCGTTTAGGAACTATTCATCCCAGAGGTCTCAACTCCACACCAGATTACAAGGCAATCATCTAGGAGAGGACACCAGTAACATACCTAGGGTGCTATGTTCCCCAATCGGGTAGAGGCAGTCTGAATTTGGATCACGACACACCGATTAGTGGGTTTGTCCTCCTGATTCTGGGCAGTGAGGGCAGGAATGAGTAGGATTCAATATTCTTGGACCCGGTTCATGCCACTGCCCTCCCTCTATATTTGGAGTTCTTGTCACCTATTTGACGGTGTCCCCTAGTAGTACCTTATGGGACTCACTGATAATACACATAGTGTAGACTCAACATGTGCCAAGATGCTTATTATTTACAGTTTAAAACACTATCGGCTAGATTTAGTTTTGTCCGTAAAGACCTGCGTAGCTAACGCAGCTTTTTTTCCTACCACTGCTTCCAAACAACGCTGGTATTTAGAGTTGTCTGAGGGGCTGCGTTAGGCTCAAAAAAGGGTGCGTTGAGCCTAATGTAGCTCCACTTCAACCCTCAATACCAGCGTTGCTTACGGTAGCGGTAAGCTGGGAAAACGTGCTTGTGCATGATATCCCCATAGGAAACAATGGGGCTGAGCTGGCTGAAAAAAAACCTAACACCTGCAAAAAAGCAGCGTACAGCTCCTAACGCAGCCCCATTGTTTCCTATGGGGAAACACTTTCTAAGTCTGCACCTAACACCCTAACATGAACCCCGAGTCTAAACACCCCTAACCTTATACTTATTAACCCCTAATCTGCCGCCCCCGCTATCGCTGACCCCTGCATATTATTATTAACCCCTAATCTTCCGCTCCAGACACCGTCGCAACCTACATTATCCCTATGAACCCCTAATCTGCTGCCCCTAACACCGCCGACCCCAATATTATATTTATTAACCCCTAATCTGCCCCCCACGTCGCCGCTACCTAACTACACTTATTAACCCCTAATCTGCCGACTGGACCTTGCCGCCACTATAATAAATGTATTAACCCCTAAACCGCCGCACTCCCGCCTCGCAAACACTATAATAAATAGTATTAACCCCTAATCTGCCCCCCAACGTCGCCGCCACTTAACTTCAAATATTAACCCCTAATCTGCCGACCGAACCTCGCCGCTACTATAATAAATGTAATAATCCCTAAAGCTAAGTCTAACCCTAACCCTAACACTCCCCTAAATTAAATATAATTTTAATCTAACAAAATAAATTAACTCTTATTAACTAAAGTCTTCCTATTTAAAACTAAATACTTACCTGTAAAATAAACCCTAATCTAGCTACAATATAACAAATAATTATATTGTAGCTATTTTAGGATTTATATTTATTTTACAGGCAACTTTGTATTTATTTTAACTAGGTACAATAGCTATTATATAGTTATTAACTATTTAATAGCTACCTAGTTAAATTACCTGTAAAATAAATCCTAACCTAAGTTACAATTAAACCTAACACTACACTATCATTAAATTAATTAAATAATTTACCTACAATTACCTACAATTAAATACAATTAAATAAACTATTCTATAATACAAAAACAAACACTAAATTACAAAAAATAAAAAAATATTACAAGAATTTTAAACTAATTACACCTAATCTATGCCCCCTAATAAAATAAATAAAAAAAAACAAAATAATAAAAGTCCCTACCCTAGTCTACATTACAAATTAACCAGCTCTTTTACCAGCCCTTAAAAGGGCTTTTTGCGGGGCATGCCCCAAAGTAATCAGCTCTTTTGCCTGTAAAAAAAAATACAACCCCCCTCAACATTAAAACCCACCACCCACATACCCCTACTCTAACCCACACAAACCCCCCTTAAATAATTAATTATTTTAACTAGGTAGCTATTAAATAGTTAATAACTATTTAATAGCTATTGTACCTAGTTAAAATAAATACAAAGTTGCCTGTAAAATAAATATAAATCCTAAAATAGCTACAATATAATTATTCGTTATATTGTAGCTAGATTAGGGTTTATTTTACAGGTAAGTATTTAGTTTTAAATAGGAAGACTTTAGTTAATAAGAGTTAATTTATTTAGTTAGATTAAAATTATATTTAATTTAGGGGGGTGTTAGGGTTAGACTTAGCTTTAGGGGTTAATACATTTATTATAGTAGCGGTGAGGTCCAGTCGGCAGATTAGGGGTTAATACTTGAAGTTAGGTGGCGGCAACGTTGGGGGGGCAGATTAGGGGTTAATAAATATAATATAGGGGTCAGCGATGTTAGGGGCAGCAGATTAGGGGTTCATAAGTATAACGTAGGTGGCGCCGATGTGCGGTCGGCAGATTAGGGGTTAAAAATATTTATTAGAGTGGCGGCGATGTGGAGGGGCCTCGGTTTATAGGTAGTTTATGGGTGTTAGTCTACTTTAGAGCACTGTAGTTAAGAGCTTTATATACCGGCGTTAGCCCATAAAGCTCTTAACTACAGCCTTTCCATGGGCGGTAGGAGTCTTGTCGGTAGAGGGTCTACCGCTCACTTCAGCCAAGACTCTAAATACCAGCGTTAGGAAGATCCCATTGAAAAGATAGGATACGCAATTGGCGTAAGGGGATCTGCAGTATGGAAAAGTCGCGGCTTGAAAGTGAGCGTTAGACCCTTTCCTGTCTGACTCTAAATACCAGCGGGCGGCCAAAAGCAGCGTTAGGACCCTTTAATGCTGCTTTTGACGGCTAACGCAGAACTCTAAATCTAAAGTTTTTTTATGAGTTTTCTTTTTTAACAAATTCCTATTCTAATAGCCTAGTTATACTATTATTAACAATGATGGCTATTATATGAAATGTATAAAGCTGGAAATTGGTTACATGGGTTAGTTGGTTTAAGGACTATCCACATGATATTTAATGTGGAAGCCACTCCAATACAGAGAACTAGAGCCAGGACGTTATTATTTAATCACTAGTATATTCTGTTTGAATATAGTTATTAGTCACATTAAGATTGGTTTAGGTTTACTACTTGTAACGGTATCTTTTAAGTTCCACTATTTATTTCTGCACACAACTTGATTGTTTAATATGATTAGCGAGTGATGTTACTTACTTTGTTTACAGGGTTACCATGACAACAGAGTACATCATAACTCAAGCTACAATACACATAATATAAACATAACAGTATAACTGAAACTTGGTGGGATGATTCACATGATTGGGCAGTTAACTTAGAGGGGTATACTTTATTTAGGAGGGACCGGAATAATAAAAGGGGTGGAGGAATCTGCATGTATATTAAACCTAACCTCAAACCTACAATAAGGGAAGATATTTATGATACAAGTGACAATGTAGAGACCCTGTGGGTTGAAATAAAGAGTGGGGGGAAAAATCCTAAAAAAATATTACTAGGAACATTCTACAAGCCCCCCAACATTAGTGACCCGGAGGAAACTCAACTACTTATCCAAATAGGTAAGGTTGCTAATAACAGTGCTGTAATTATGGGAGATTTTAACTACCCTGATATAAACTGGGCCAATGAAACTAGTAATTCAGCTAAGGGGGATAGATTTTTAAATGTTCTCAGGGATAACTTCTTGTCACAATTAATAGAGGAGCCAACTAGGAGTAAAGCTATATTGGATTTAGTGCTATCAAACTATACAGATATAATATCAAACATAGAAGTTAAAGAACATTTGGGTAACAGTGATCATAACATGGTCACATTTGAAATCTCTTTTCATATGCAGTGTTTTAAAGGTTTAACTAAGACTTTTAATTTCAAGAAAGCAAAATTCAACAATTTAAGGAAATCATTAAATAATATAAATTGGGACAATGTATTTTCTAATAAGGATAAATGGATAATATTTAAAAATTTGTTAAAAAAATATACATATCAACACATACCATATGGTTATAAAAATAAAAATAAAAAAACAAAGCCGTTATGGCTAAATAAAAATGTGTTAAGAGAAATTAGGAAAAAAACGTAGGGCATTTAAATTATTAAAAGAAAATAGTACAGACTCAACATACAATATTTATAAGGAATGTAACAAAGCATGCAAAAAAGCAATCAAATTAGCCAAAATTGAAAATGAAAAATTAATTGCGAAGGATTCTAAGTCTAACCCTAAAAGGTTCTTTAAGTACATAAATAGCAAAACATCTAAGAAGGATAATATAGGTACATTAAAATGCGTGGAGGGTAGCATGATAAATAATGATAGGGAGAAGGCTGAGGTACTAAATCAGTTTTTTTCTTCAGTATACACAAGAGAGGGACCATTGAATGATACTTTGGAACAGAATAGAACATGCCAGTCCATACCACTAACTGGGTTTTGTTTAGAGGATATCAGGAAAAAAATGGAAAATATTAAGGTAATTAAAACTCCAGGCCCAGATGGAATACACCCAAGGGTGTTAAGGGAACTGTTATAGACAAACCTTTACTCTTAATTTTTCAAGACTCATTATCCTCAGGCATGGTACCCCAGGATTGGCGTAAAGCTGATGTGGTGCCACTCTTCAAAAAGGGAAGCAGGGATGATCCAGGAAGCTATAGACCAGTTAGTCTGACATCAATAGTGGGGAAGATATTTGAAGGGATTATAAGGGATTATATTGATGAGCATATTCATATAAACAAGATTATGAGTTCTAATCAGCATGGCTTTAGGAGAAATAGATCATGTCAAACTAATCTAATTAGATTTTACGAGGAAGTAAGTAAAAATATAGATAAAGGGGATCAGTTGATGTGATATACTTAGATTTTGCAAAGGCATTTGATACAGTGCCAAATGAGAGATTAATGCACAAAATTAAGGGACTGGGAATAGCTGAAAATGTTAGCTCATGGATAAAAAACTGGATAAACGATAGGGAGCAACGAGTAGTAGTAAATGGATCATACTCAGATTGGACAAAGGTAATCAGTGGCGTCCCCCAGGGATCAGTACTGGGCCCTGTTCTTTTTAATATTTTTATAAATTACTTGGAGCAAGGATTAAATAGTGACATCTCTATTTTTGAAGATGATACTAACATAGTAACATAGTAACATAGTAGATAAGGTTGAAAAAAAGACTGAAGTCCATCGAGTTCAACCTATACAAATCTAAAATACTTACAAAAAGCTCCAGTTAAGCTTAAATAACCCCATTAAAATGTGACCCATTTAATACTAGCAATCATATCCATGAATTTTGTTAGTATACAGAAACTTATCCAGACTATTTTTAAATGTATCTATGGTATTGGCATTCACTACCTCCTTTGGTAATGAGTTCCACAATTTTATTGCTCTCACAGTGAAAAAACGTTTCCGTTGCAGGAGATTAAATCTCCTTTCCTCCAACCTTAAATTATGACCTCTTGTCAGAAACAATTTTCTTGGAATAAACAGAGCTTCTGCCATCTCTGTATATGGGCCTTGAATATATTTATATAAAGTAATCATGTCAGCTCTCAAGCGCCTTTTTTCTAAAGAAAACAGACCCAGTTTGGCTAGCCTCTCCTCATAGGTTAATTTCTCCAATCCCCTTATTAGCTTTGTGGCCCTTCTCTGAACTTTTTCTAGTTCTGCAATATCTTTTTTAGCAATTGGTCCCCAGAACTGCACTCCAAACTCAAGGTGAGGTCTTACCAGGGCTTTATATAATGACAGAATTATGCTTTCCTCCCTTGAATCAATACCTCTTTTAATACATGCTAGTATCTTATTAGCCTTTGAAGCCGCTGCCCTGCATTGTGCACCCATCTTTAGCTTGTTATCTATTACTACTCCCAAATCCCTTTCCTCCTGTGTTTGGCTAAGTCTTGTCCCATTTAAAAAATACGTAGCCTGCTTATTTTTACTTCCAAAATGTAGAACCTTGCATTTTTCCGTATTAAATCTCATTTTCCATTCACTTGCCCATAGTTCTAATTTTAGCAAATCCCTTTGTAAAGACAGTTCGTCCTGCTCTGACCTTATGACCTTACTTAACTTAGTATCATCTGCAAAAATAGAGATGTCGCTATTTAATCCTTGCTCCAAGTCATTTATAAAAATATTAAAAAGAACAGGGCCCAGTACTGATCCCTGGGGGACGCCACTGATTACCTTTGTCCAATCTGAGTATGATCCATTTACTACTACTCGTTGCTCCCTATCTTTTATCCAGTTATTTATCCATGAGCTAACATTTTCAGCTATTCCCAGTCCCTTAATTTTGTGCATTAATCTCTCATGTGGCACTGTATCAAATGCCTTTGCAAAATCTAAGTATATCACATCCACTGATTCCCCTTTATCTATATTTTGACTTACTTCCTCGTAGAATCTAATCAGATTAGTTTGACATGATCTATTTCTCCTAAAGCCATGCTGATTAGAACTCATAATCTTGTTTACACGAATATGCTCATCAATATAATCCCTTATAATCCCTTCAAATATCTTCCCCACTATTGATGTCAGACTAACTGGTCTATAGCTTCCTGGATCATCCCTGCTTCCCTTTTTGAAGAAATGCACCACATCAGCTTTACGCCAATCCTGGGGTACCATGCCTGAGGATAATGAGTCTTGAAAAATTAAGAGTAAAGGTTTGTCTATAACAGTGCTAAGTTCCCTCAACACCCTTGGGTGTATTCCATCTGGGCCTGGAGTTTTATTTACCTTAATATTTTCCAGTTTTTTCCTGATATCCTCTAAACAAAACCCAGTTAGTGGTATGGACTGGCATGTTCTATTATGTTCAAAAGTATCATTCAATGGTTCTTCTCTTGTGTATACTGAAGAAAAAAACTGGTTTAGTACCTCAGCCTTCTCCCTGTCATTATTTATCATGCTACCCTCCACACATTTTAATGTACCTATATTATCCTTCTTAGATTTTTTGCTATTTATGTACTTAAAGAACCTTTTAGGGTTAGACTTAGAATCCTTAGCAATTAATTTTTCATTTTCAATTTTGGCTAATTTGATTGCTTTTTTGCATGCTTTGTTACATTCCTTATAAATATTGTATGCTGAGTCTGTACTATTTTCTTTTAATAATTTAAATGCCCTTACTAAGTTAAGTAAGGTCATTAGGTCAGAGCAGGACAAACTCTCTTTACAAAGGGATTTGCTAAAATTAGAACTATGGGCAAGTGAATGGAAAATTAGATTTAATACGGAAAAATGCAAGGTTCTACATTTTGGAAGTAAAAATAAGCAGGCTACGTATTTTTTAAATGGGACAAGACTTAGCCAAACACAGGAGGAAAGGGATTTGGGAGTAGTAATAGATAACAAGCTAAAGATGGGTGCACAATGCAGGGCAGCAGCTTCAAAGGCTAATAAGATACTAGCATGTATGAAAAGAGGCATTGATTCAAGGGAGGAAAGCATAATTCTGTCATTATATAAAGCCCTGGTAAGACCTCACCTTGAGTTTGGAGTGCAGTTCTGGGGACCGATTGCTAAAAAAGATATTGCAGAACTAGAAAAAGTTCAGAGAAGGGCCACAAAGCTAATAAGGGGATTGGAGAAATTAACCTATGAGGAGAGGCTAGCCAAACCGGGTCTGTTTTCTTTAGAAAAAAGGCGCTTGAGAGGTGACATGATTACTTTATATAAATATATTCAAGGCCATATACAGAGATGGCAGAAGCTCTGTTTATTCTAAGAAAATTGTTTCTGACAAGAGGTCATAATTTAAGGTTGGAGGAAAGGAGATTTAATCTCCTGCAACGGAAACGTTTTTTCACTGTGAGAGCAATAAAATTGTGGAACTCATTACCAAAGGAGGTAGTGAATGCCAATACCATAGATACATTTAAAAATAGTCTGTATAAATTTCTGTATATAAGCAAAATTAATGGATATGATTGCTAGTATTAAATGGATCACATTTTAATGAGGTTATTTAAGCTTAACTGGAGCTTTTTGAAAGTATTTTAGATTTGTATAGGTTGAACTCGATGGACTTCAGTCTTTTTTCAACCTTATCTACTATGTTACTATGTTACTATGTTACAGATAAGAGTTTAAACTTTGAATAAATCACCAATAATGTGAATATGGTATGATTGCCTACACATAGTATGCCAACAATAGTTATACTTCAAAGGAGCTATTATGATTTACACTTTATTAGTGCATATTTCCCGTAAACTGGAAGTGAGGTAACTTCCGGTTTGAATGGAACATATAGTTTGCGTTCCACTGGCGATCTTGATGATAATAAACTGACACGAATGGTATGATCACTGGCATAATTGAGACACAGGTATGAATCTGTTAGAGCCATTGTACACTTAGGTTGAAACAACTGTTATGTTAGTTTGTGTGCATATAAATATATTTTGTATATTCATGAATGAGTAATATGTACACATGTAACAGGAAGTGAGGTTACTTCCGGGTTAGTGGAACGCATGGCGTGTGTTCCACAGGCAAGACATAGAGGGACATTGTTTGATTTCACAGTTGGTTTGTATTAATTTTGTTTGATTATGTAGACTATTTAAGAGTGATCAAGTGCACTGCTTTGTATTCTGATGAAGGGGACAGTTTGAGACCTGAAATGTCAATAAATCTTGTTCGACCTGTGACAAAAAAGACCTGAGAATGCATTCTTTTGCTTCACATTTTTGCACCCAGGCAGTTGGCCCAGGAGGGTGAATTAATTTTAAGAGTTTGCTATATATATATATATATAAATAACCTTACTTAAATATAAAATGAAAGTTTGTATGAGTATATATATATATTGCAAACACATTTATAGATAGATATACAGATAGACAAACAGACAGAAAGGCAGACAGATATAGTGTAGACAAACAGACAGCGAGAGAGACAGTATATCCAGTAAGGCTCACTGGAATATTTTCAGGAGTCCATTATTTTGCACACATATCAAACAAGTGACATTTTGGGGATCTCCCAACTTCATCAGACTAAGTGAAAATGAACCACCACAGCAAACAATTTATCAGGTGTATGTTCTCTCTCCTCATCAAAGAAGAACTGCCTATTCATACAAATAACCAATCATGATTTGTGTCAGTCAAAACACATATATACATAAATAAAACATTTAATTACAAACATTACTTTAGGGCAGTATATGTGCTAAACTCAGTCATATATGAGCAGTAACCAGGGGATTTGTATTTCCTCTCATATTGCTGGAGGCATCCAATGATATTTCAGGCCTTAAAGGGACACTGAACCCAAATTGTTTCTTTTGTGATTCAGAAAGAGCATGTAATTTTAAGCAACTTTCTAATTTACTCCTATTATCAATTTTTCTTAGTTCTCTTGTTATCTTTATTTGAAAAAGAAGGCATCTAAGCTTTTTTTTTAGTTCAAAACTCTGGACAGCAGTTTTTTTATTGGTGGAGTAAATTAGAAAGTTGCTTAAAATTTCCTGCCCTATCTGAATCACAAAATCATATCACATATCATCATGAAATGAAAGATCATATTCATTCCTATAATACATACATCTTAATAAATCTGCTGTATCAATGCAAAACTCACTCTTTTCTGATTATGTACATATGTGTGTCTAAGCAGTTTATTCTCACTGCTCTGAATGTACCATGATATTCTCAAGTGTGTATTATATAGATGATACTGTCAATGCATCCTACCTTATTGCTTGCTGACAACAATGAACTTTCTAAATTATGGGGTAGATTTATTATATGTAGGGTGGACATGATTTGCTGTAGCAAATCATGTCCACCTGACACTGCTAAATGCCGACAGCATACACTGTCAGCATTTAACATTGCACAAGCATTTCTGGTGATTGGGATGATTGCAGTCCGCAACCTCAGAGGTGGTGGACGAGTTAAGGAGCAGCAGTCTTGCGAGCCGGAAACTTCGGGGGTAGATTGCAGCATCCGCTGCTTTTTTATTACACGTACCGAATGTTCTCAAGTTCTAAATCTATGTAGCTTCAGAGGTATCTTCTGCTGCCCGCCAAACATCTAGTGAGGGTGGTTACAAACCACTGACATGTCACTTATTCAATTGGCATCCAATGGTATTGGACCATTCTCTGAGATGTATATTCTAATGTAGCTGAAAAGGACACTACACATAACTATATTAAATAGGACAGAACAAGTTCTAGTTTTTAACAGCTACTCTCAAGCTTAGACGTCATCTCTATCTCAATCTAACTGTATGACCTATATTCAATGTAAGGTGCATAATATCATATCCCCGAATAAAAAACTTGAGCATATCTAAATGAAATTCTAAACTATATTAATTTTGAAGTCAACAACCTGGTGTAATAGCCGGATTGCGCTAAAGGCATGGCAGCAGATTTGGATATCACAATCAAACCAATTGTAATATCTGAATCCCTAGTATATCACATATGTTAATTAAAATGGCACCAGAAAGTAGCAATGACATATGAATCCCATATTGTGACTAACTAGGGTATAGAAAAGATAATATAACCTTACAAAAAACAATGCCAATCAATCTGTTGATTTAATCCCTGCGGGTGTTGGGTATATATATATATATATATAATATGCCACCCCCAACGTCGCTGCCACTATACTAAAGTTATTAACCCCTAAACCTAAGTCTAAACCTGACCCTAACACCCCCTAACTTAAATATAATTAAAATAAATCTAACTAAAAATTCCTATCATTAACTAAATAATTCCTATTTAAAACTAAATACTTACCTATAAAATAAACCCTAAGCTAGCTACAATATAACTAATAGATAAATTGTATCTAGCTTAGGGTTTTTATTTTACAAGCAAGTTTGTATTTATTTTAACTAGGTAGAATAGTTACTAAATAGTTATTAACTATTTATTAACTACCTAGCTAAAATAAACACAAATTTATCTGTAAAATAAAACCTAACCTGTCTTACACTAACACCTAACCTTACAGTACAATTAAATAAATTACCTAAATTAAATACAATTAATAAAATTAAATACAAATACCTAAATTACAAAAACAAACACACACTAAATTACACAAAATAAAAAACAAATTACGAGATATTTAGACTAATTACACCTAATCCAACCAACCCCCCAAATAAAACCCTAACTAAAAAAACCTAAGCTCCCCATTGCCCTGAAAAGGTCATTTGGATGAGCATTGCCCTTAAAAGGGCATTTAGCTCTATTGCTGTCCAAAACCAAATCTAAAACTAAAACCAACCCAATAAACCCTTAAAAAAACCTAACACTAACCCCCGAAGATCCACTTACAGTTTTGAAGAGCCGACATCCATTGTCAATGAAGCCAGGAGAAGTCCTCAATGAAGCCGGGAGAAGTCTTCATCCAAGCCGGGAGAAGTGGTCCTCCAGATGGGCATAAGTCTTCATCCAGGCGGCATCTTCTATCTTCATCCATCCGGTGTGGAGCGGGTCCATCTTCAAGACATCCAAGGCGGAGCATCCTCTTCTTCCAACGACTCCCGACAAATAAAGGTTCCTTTAAGTGACGTCATCCAAGATGGCGTCCCTTAGATTCCGATTGGCTGATAGAATTCTATCAGCCAATCAGAATTAAGGTTGAAAAAATATTATTGGCTGATCCAATAAGTCAACAGGATTGAGCTTGCATTCTATTGGCTGTTCCAATCAGCCAATAGAATGCAAGCTCAATCCTATTGGCTGATTGGATCAGACAATAGGATTGAAGTTCAATCCTATTGGCTGATTGTATCAGCCAATTGGATTTTTTCAACCTTAAATCTGATTGGCTGATAGAATTCTATTAGCCAATCGGAATCTAAGGGATGCCATCTTGGATGACATCACTTAAAGGAACCTTCATTCGTCGGGAGTCATCGGAAGAAGAGGATGCTCCACGCCGGATGTCTTGAAGATAGAAGATGCCGTTTGGATGAAGACATCTGCCCATCTGGAGGACCACTTCTCGCGGCTTGGATGAAGACTTCTCCCGGCTTCATTGAGGACTTCTCCCAGCTTCGTTGAGGACTTCTTCCGGTTTCGTTGACGATGGATGTTGGCTCTTCAAAACTGTAAGTGGATCTTCGGGGGTTAGTGTTAGGTTTTTTTAAGGGTTTATTGGGTGGGTTTTAGTTTTAGATTAGGGTTTGGGCAGCAATAGAGCTTAATGCCCTTTTAAGGGCAATGCCCATCCAAATGCCCTTTTCAGGTCAATGGGGAGCTTAGGTTTTTTAGTTAGGGCTTTATTTGGGGGGTTGGTTGTGTGGGTGGTGGGTTTTACATTTGGGGGTTGTTTGTATTTTTTTTACAGGTAAAAGAGCTGATTTCTTTGGGGCAATGCCCCGCAAAAGGCCCTTTTAAGGGCTATTGGTAGTTTAGTTTAGGGTAGGGTTTTTTCTTTATTTTGGGGGGGGGCTATTAGATTAGGTGTAATTAGTTTAAATATCTTGTAATTTGTTTTTTATTTTGTGCAATTTAGTGGTTGTTTTTTGGTAAATTATGTATTTGAATTTAAGTTTGTTAATTGTATTTAATTTAGGTAATTTATTTAATTGTACTGTAAGGTTAGGTGTAACTAAGGTTAGGTTTTATTTTACAGGTAAATTGGTATTTATTTTAGCTAGGTAGTTAGTAAATATTTAGTAACTATTCTACCTAGTTAAAATAAATACAAAACTTGCCTGTAAAATAAAAATAAACCCTAAGCTAGATACAATGTAACTATTAGTTATATTGTAGCTAGCTTAGGGTTTATTTTACAGGTAAGTATTTAGTTTTAAACAGGAATTATTTAGTTAATGATAGGAATTTTTAGCTAGATTTATTTTAATTATATTTAAGTTAGGGGGTGCTAGGGTTAGGGTTAGACTTAGGTTTAGGGATGAATAAATTTAATATAGTGGCGGCGACATTGGGGGCGGCAGATTAGGCATTAATGAATGTAGGTAGGTGGCGGCGATGTAAGGGGCATCAGATTAGGGGTTAATAATGTTTAACTAGTGTTTGCGATGAGGGAGTGCGGCGGTTGAGGGGTTAATATGTTTATTATAGTGGCGGCAATGTCGGGAATGGCAGATAAGGGGTTAATAATTTTATTTTAGTGTTTGCAATGCGGGAGGTCCTCGGTTTAGGGGTTAATAGGAAGTTTATGGATTTTAGTGTGCTTTTTAGCAGTTTAGTTATGAGTTTTATACTACAGATTTGTAGTGTAAATCTTATAACTACTGACTTTAGAATGCGTTACGAATCTTGTGGGATAGGCTGTACCGCTCACTTTTTGGCCTAAAAAAAAAAAAGCTTGTAATATCGGCGCAATGGAAGTTCCATTGAAAAAAGACTTTACGCAAATTGCGTAAGTTAATTTGCAGTACGGCCAAAAAAGTGTGCAAGACAGCTGTACCTACAAGACTCGTAATAGCAGCGGTAGTGAAAAAGCAGCGTTATGAGCCTTAACGCTGCTTTTTTGCTCATAAGGCAAAACTCATAATCTAGCCAATAGTAAATTATTTTACCTTCAACGTGTAAACCCCAATAATATTCCAGAAAATATATCTGCAGTGTGCTCATAGCCCTGCTGTCACATTAGCTGTTTACTCCAGTGTTTTCATCAAAAAAAGAATTATCATCAACTGTAAATTATCAACAGATATTAAGATATTTCTTTCAAGCTGTGATTTAACATTTTTAAAATGTATTTTACATGTAACACATTAATAAAATTATTAGTCTAAGAGCTGCAACTTTATAAAACACCTGTTAACGTAAATTAATCAAGCAGCAATTCACCATTCTGTCTACTCAATTTGCCATTGTAAGACCAGGGCGGTTAAGAAATAAAGTGGGTGTTTTATTAGAAAGTGTGTTTTATTGTCAATGTTATCAATTATTTTGCCAAATGTTCTGAACATTTCTGCAATTTGATAGCTAGAAGCAACTTTACGGGCTAAATACAACTAGGGCAGTTACAGATTCACTCACCTGTGATAACTAATTTTCTGATAGAGAAGGAATGTAATTATCTTTTAGTGAGGACATTATCTGTTAATTATTTGCTCCTTTAACAACTCCATTATTTATTCCATTACACAAGCTTGTAGCCTGAACCACATTTATCTAGAATTTATAAGCAAAGGTATTTCACATTGTTAGTGTACATTTGCCAAGTGGCACCTTGACTAGCCAGTATACTCAGTACCACTGACCAATAAACATGATGCCACTTGTTAAGGCATGATCTCTTACAAATACTGGGGCTTTCTAGAAACAACTGCATTTATGGTGAAATCTTATATTTAGGGGTTCCATAGAAACAGGTTATGAATACTTATGCAACCAATACATTTTTTCTTTCAATTAATTTTTGGGTCACAAAACATTTTGCACCTGAAAAATATTTGGTATGTTGCTTAAATCAAATTGGTATAATATCCATTGGATATTATACTGGTTTAGGGGAAGCAGTAACCCCTTACCACCTGCAGCAGTAAAGCAATCATTACTAAAGGGTGCTGGGCTCACCTATTGATCTTGTAAATCAAATTGGTACATATTCCAATGAAATGAATATCCATTTTAATTCCATGTTAAAAATGTAAAATGTAAGATATATATTTATATAATATGTATATAATATAGAAGAAACCATTATGTTTTATAATAACGCAAATATTATATTGTATTATATTATAACCTTTTTGGAGAAGTTTAATTTCAGAATTTCTTATGCCCTTTAATGTTAGATTGGAATTATAAACTTTGAAATATATTTTTTCCAATTTAATTTAAAGTATTTTATTGTAAAGAATGTGTGCTAGTGTGCTTAGTGACATCTCATCTGTTTGCATTTACTGTACCATACCATTATTTCATGGTTTGGACTTTGTCCACCAAAGAGGCCTTTATTAAGGTTACATATGACTTTACCAAATTTCAGATGGAACACCTTGAAGTTATGGGCTTTGCAGTAAAATCACCACCTTCACCTATGAGGCCACCTTTATTGTAGAACATTTTTTTTATACAAAAACAACACAATTTAATCTTTACATATCAAGATAAAAAAAAATATTAAATTAAAAATGCATTGTTAATATACACGATGGCCTTAAGCTATTCACACATGGGGCCGTACGTACTAAAATGTGAACATGTTAATTTGGGTGATTGGCCGATCCTGCTCTCATAGGAAGGGAATCCATTTTCATTGTTAACTGCTGGTTCTCACAGGAAGGGAATCCCTTTTTATTGATAACTGCTAGCCGTAGACATACAGTGTCTGCTGCCTACTCACCACAAAGACAGGTTCCCTAGTTGAGAACCTTGTTCATTTGTCATTTAGTACATAAGGCACATGTACTATAAAATGAAAAATATCATACATAACAAAAGACTTGTATGCATAAATATAGCACACATTTTTAAATATTCATCAAGAAATAAGTAGTTCTAATGCTTAGATTTAATAAGACCTGTTTGTGAAACTAATATCTTGTGGTAAAATATCACAATTGAAAAACTTGAGCAATTTAAGATTTGTACATGCCCTTTGCCACGCGTTTAAGTTGCAAATTACTTTCCATTGTAATGATGGGAGACGCATCTATCTTGTAACTTTTCACCAAAAAAAAGCCTTATAAAATCTTAAAGAAGAAATCAATTAAATTCCTTACAAAAACTGTCCACTTATGCACAATAGAAAACATGAAAAAAAGACATCTAGACAACCTTAGCTTTGAAATAGTAAAGTGAAATACTTCACAAGGGCAATATGGATGCTACATGCTTATCATTAAATGCAGGTGAAAAATCCCATCAATGCTCTCGCTCAGGCCCTCATTCGTTTGTGTTAGGTCAAGATATCCTCTTTTGATCCATTGAGACCATTGGTATTGCCAGAAAGAATAAATAAGTGGAATGTCTCAGAGGTTGTGGGCGGGGCCACAATGGAAGGGGCGAGTTCAGGCCTACTGAGGGCAGAGGTTGTAGCATGATGTGAGTAAGCTGGGTGTGGCTTGAGCAGAGCAGGTGCAGATGGGGAGGCTCTTGCTGAGTGAAGTCAGCCATAATGCTTGGGGGGGGGGTGGCAAGTGACCCCTGACGATGCCTATTTCTATATAACAATACAGACATGCAAATATTTTACATTAACTGTGTTTCAAGCATGTTTACATAGTTGTAATTTGTGCTCAGCACAAGGGTCTTGTTTCATGTACAATATTTTTCTGTATGCAACTTAAAATGTTAATGGCAGAAATGCCCGCTAATAAATATATGGAAAATATAGGTGAAGAGATTTTCAATGAATTTCCACCATGATTTCACCATTGCACCAAGGGCCTTCAGCATCCGCACAAGCATCTATGAATCTACCACTATTAATATACAATTATGGATACTTAGCACTTAATTATTTAAATTATTCCTTAGATATCAGTGCCCGCTAACACATGGCAAATGCATTTTTATTATGTCTAAGTTAATTATTATACAGTCTGCCAAATATTGTTTAGCTTGCTTCTATCTGATGTTTTATATTGTAAATCTTCCAAACTCATCCTCTACATTTTAATGAGATATGTGCATCTTAGATTTTGTCACTTATTCAATTAACAAATCTAAATTCATAGAAAATATAGGGAATGCCTGTTTTAGTAATCAGCTGTTAAACACTTTGGGCTCTATTAACTATTGGTTGGGGGGGACATGATTCACTACCTTGAATCATGTCCACCAGACCACACTGCATATGCTGTCCGCATTTAACACTGCACAAGCATTGCTCCAGCAATGCTTTTGCAATAATGCCACCTATTCACTGGCGGCCAATCGGATCAGTGTTGAAATTACACAAAGCCGGACCAATGTAAAATTTACCTATATAGAGTGAAATATCATGGGCAGACTTAAAGGGGCAGTCAAGTCCAAAAAAAAACCTTTCATGATTTAAAAAGGGAATGTAATTTTAAACAACTTTCCAATTTACTTTTATCACAAATTTTGCTTTGTTCTCTTGGTATTCTTAGTTGAAAGCTAAACCTAGGAGGTTCATATGCTAATTTCTTAGACATTGAAGACTGCCTCTAATCTGAATGCATTTTGACCACTAGAGGGCAATAGTTCATGTGTTTCATATAGATAATATTTAGCTGATGCACATGAAATTACCCTGGAGATAGCACTGATTGGCTAAAATGCAAGTCTGTCAAAAGAACTGAAATAAGGGGGCAGTTTGCAGAGGCTTAGAAACAAGGTAATCACATAGGTAAAAAGTGTATTTCTATAACAATGGTGGTTATACAAAACTGGGGAATGGGTAATAAAGGGATTATCTTTCTTTTTAAACAACAAAAATTCTGGTGTAGACTGTCCCTTTAATTCAATTCTTTAATAAAAGGGACTGAATGTGGAAGTACTGAGTTGCCTCCATAGAAAATAATTAAGCTCTATGGAATGCAGACTGATTGTGATAGGGAGCCCTGAACACTGATAACCAGGGATGTAACAACAGGGGTCTCAGAGGTCTTAATTGAGACTGGGCCCAAACCTCTAGAGGTCCCCTCTGGCCCTGCAAACAGGATTTGATTCACTTCATGTGGACTAGTGGCGGTCTAGGCTGCACTTCTTAATTTTTCTTGGTAGAGCACTTGTTGTATTAAACACATCAAAAATACATTTAACAATACAGTTATACTTATATTATCACTGTCTGATAAAAAAATATTTAAAAATAAATTGCATTAAAAATTATAAGGGCTCAAAGATAGCCTTTGTCTCAGGTGTTAGAAAAAAAGGCCTGCAATGGACTTTAACATAGAGATACATATATACACATGTCTAAATATAAATATATATATATATATATATATATATATTTATATATATATATATATATATATATATATATATATATATATATATATATATATATATATATATATATATTTATATGTGTGTACAGATGTATTTATATGAGTATATATGTATTTACAGACATATAAACACATAAATACATATGTACAGGCAGTCCCCCGGGTTACGAACATCCGACTTACGTACAACTCGCACTTACGAACGGGCCTGTACAGCAATAAACACTTACTGATGTGTTCAGTGCTGCTCAGTCCTGGGGGAAACAAAAGTGTACCTAAACATCACAGAAAGTGCCGTCGCTCCTATGTGTCATCAAGGGATTCCCTCCTCAAGTCGGCTCATCTCCTCCGTAAGAACTGACGTCTGTCTGCACTCGCCGGTCACATGACCTGTACACACCCCTCTTCTCATTGGTCTGTGGATGTGTCTCCCTAGAAGAACTCTGTGGGGGGTAGTTATCAACGTGTCAACTTCCTGCCTTCGCCGGCCCAATACGCCCGCCTAAGCTCGCCTACCATTGCCGCCGCGGACCTGAAAAAATTCGCCTAATTTATCAATAAATCTGTCAAAAAGCCGCGCACCACGTACGGGGCGATGAGCAGCGGACTGTGAGAGTTATCACTCATCCGATCTCGCTGCTCTTTGACTTTTTTACAGCTTTATTGCTAGCCTGTCACTAAGCACCCACACTAAACTACACTGTTCTACCCCCTATACCGGCGCCCCCGGAGCCCCCCGCAACTCAATAAAGTTACTAACCCCTAAACCGCCGCTCCTAGACCCCGCCGCAACTCTTATAAATGTATTAACCCCTAAACCACAGCTCCTAGACCCCGCCGCAACTCTTATAAATGTATTAACCCCTAAACCGCCGCTCCCGGACACTGCCGCAACCTACATTATACCTAGTAACCCCTATCCTGCCCCCCCTATACCGCCGCCCTCTATAATAAAGTTATTAACCCCTATCCTGCTGATCCCGCACCTCGCCGTAACTAAATAGTTTAACCCCATAAACCGCCGCTCCCGGACCCTGCCGCAACCTATATTAAACTTATTAACCCATAATCTGCCCCCCCCACACCGTCGCCACCTATAATACATTTATTAACCCCTATCCTGCCCCCCCTACACCGCCGCCACTGTAATAAATTTATTAACCCCTAAACCTAAGTCTAACACTAACCCTAACACCCCCCTAACTTAAATATTAATTAAATAAATCTAAATAATATTTCTATTATTAACTAAATTATTCCTAGTTAAAACTAAATACTTACCTGTAAAATAAACCCTAAGATAGCTACAATATAATTAATAATTACATTGTAGCTATTTTAGGATTTATATTTATTTTACAGGTAACTTTGTATTTATTTTAGCTAGTTAGAATAGTTATTAAATAGTTATTAACTATTTAATAACTACCTAGCTAAAAGAAATACAAAATTACCTGTAAAATAAATCCTAACCTAAGTTACAATTAAACCTAACACTACACTATCATTACATTAATTAAATAAATTAACTACAAATAACTACAATTAAATACAATTACATAAACTAACTAAAGTACAAAAAATAAAAAAAGCTAAGTTACAAAAAATAAAAAAAATAAGTTACAAACATTTAAAAAAATATTACAACAATTTTAAGCTAATTACACCTAATCTAAGCCCCCTAATAAAATAACAAAGCCCCCCAAAATAAAAAAATTCCCTACCCTATTCTACATTAAAAAAGTTCAAAGCTCTTTTACCTTACCAGCCCTTAAAAGGGCCTTTTGTGGGGCATGCCCCAAAGAAAACTGCTCTTTTGCCTGTAAAAGAAAAATACAACCCCCCCAACATTAAAACCCACCACCCACATACCCCTAATCTAACCCAAACTCCCCTTAAAATAACCTAACACTAATCCCCTGAAGATCATCCTACCTTGAGTCTTCACTCAGCCGAGCCACCGATGGAACTGAAGAGGAGATCCGGAGCGGCAGAAGTGATCCTCCAAGGGGCGCTGAAGAAGTCTTCCATCCGGGCGATGTCATCTTCCAAGCGGCTCTGAAGAAGTCTTCCATCCGGGCGATGTCATCTTCCAAGTGGGGTCTTCAATCTTCTTTCTTTTTAAACAACAAAAATTCTGGTGTAGACTGTCCCTTTAATTCAATTCTTTAATAAAAGGGACTGAATGTGGAAGTACTGAGTTGCCTCCATAGAAAATAATTAAGCTCTATGGAATGCAGACTGATTGTGATAGGGAGCCCTGAACACTGATAACCAGGGATGTAACAACAGGGGTCTCAGAGGTCTTAATTGAGACTGGGCCCAAACCTCTAGAGGTCCCCTCTGGCCCTGCAAACAGGATTTGATTCACTTCATGTGGACTAGTGGCGGTCTAGGCTGCACTTCTTAATTTTTCTTGGTAGAGCACTTGTTGTATTAAACACATCAAAAATACATTTAACAATACAGTTATACTTATATTATCACTGTCTGATAAAAAAATATTTAAAAATAAATTGCATTAAAAATTATAAGGGCTCAAAGATAGCCTTTGTCTCAGGTGTTAGAAAAAAAGGCCTGCAATGGACTTTAACATAGAGATACATATATACACATGTCTAAATATAAATATAAAGGCTCCTTTAAGGGACATCATCCAAGATGGCGTCCCTTCAATTCCGATTGGCTGATAGGATTCTATCAGCCAATCGGAATTAAGGTAGGAAAAATCTGATTGGCTGATTAAATCAGCCAATCAGATTGAAGTTCAATCCGATTGGCTGATCCAATCAGCCAATCAGATTGAGCTCGCATTCTATTGCCTGTTCCGATCAGCCAATAGAATGCAAGCTCAATCTGATTGGCTGATTCAATCAGCCAATCAGATTTTTCCTACCTTAATTCCGATTGGCTGATAGAATCCTATCAGCCAATCGGAATTGAAGGGACCCCATCTTGGATGACGTCCCTTAAAGGAGCCTTCATTCGTCGGTAGTCCGTCGGGAAAGAAGGATGTTCCGCGTCGGCGGGATGAAGATGGATCCTGAAGAAAGAAGATTGAAGACCCCGCTTGGAAGATGACATCGCCCAGATGGAAGACTTCTTCAGCGTCGCTTGGAAGATGACATCGCCCGGATGGAAGACTTCTTGAGCGCCCCTTGGAGGATCACTTCTGCCGCTCCGGATCTCCTCTTCAGTTCCATCGGTGGCTCGGCTGAGTGAAGACGACTCAAGGTAGGATGATCTTCAGGGGATTAGTGTTAGGTTATTTTAAGGGGGGTTTGGGTTAGATTAGGGGTATGTGGGTAGTGGGTTTTAATGTTGGGGGGTTGTATTTTTCTTTTACAGGCAAAAGAGCAGTGTTCTTTGGGGCATGCCCCACAAAAGGCCCTTTTAAGGGCTGGTAAGGTAAAATAACTTTGAACTTTTTTAATGTAGAATAAGGTAGGGAATTTTTTTATTTTGGGGGGCTTTGTTATTTTATTAGGGGGCTTAGATTAGGTGTAATTAGCTTAAAATTGTTGTAATATTTTTTAAATGTTTGTAACTTATTTTTTTATTTTTTGTAACTTAGCTTTTTTATTTTTTTTACTTTAGTTAGTTTATGTAATTGTATTTAATTGTAGTTATTTGTAGTTAATTTATTTAATTAATGTAATGATAGTGTAGTGTTAGGTTTAATTGTAACTTAGGTTAGGATTTATTTTACAGGTAATTTTGTATTTTTTTTAGCTAGGTAGTTATTAAATAGTTAATAACTATTTAATAACTATTCTAACTAGCTAAAATAAATACAAAGTTACCTGTAAAATAAATATAAATCCTAAAATAGCTACAATGTAATTATTAATTACATTGTAGCTATCTTAGTGTTTATTTTACAGGTAAGTATTTAGTTTTAACTAGGAATAATTTATTAAAGTATAGTGTAGTGTTAGGTGTAATTGTAACTTAGGTTAGGATTTATTTTACAGGTAAATTTCAGTTTATTTTAGCTAGGTAAGCTATTAAATAGTTAATAACTATTTAATAGCTATTGTACCTAGTTAAAATAAATTGAAAGTTACCTGTAAAATAAAAATAAATCCTAAGATAGCTACAATATACCAAGATTGCTTAAGGTTGTACTGCAATATTTGAAAATGTTTGTTTAAGGTTGTTTAAGGTTGTAGTGTACAGTACTGTACAATACCTGTATTTGAAAATGTTTAAACATTTATATGCACAGTTAAAAATAAATAATATATTAAGACAAACATCTGTCCAAGTTGCATTTGTTGCATTTCCTGAGTAGAACGCCATTCAATTTAGTTCTGGTGAGTATGGTATGGGGTTAGAGCCACTTGAGGTTTCACTGCTGTCTGTATCCTCATTAGAAATATTGTTGGGCTAGAGTTTCACCTAAAAAAGTGCCTGTTCTGACTTACATACAGATTCAACTTAAGAACAAACCTAAAGTCCCTATCTTGTACGTAACCCGGGGACTGCCTGTATACATATATAGACATATATATTAGTGCATTTGAGTCCTTTGCAGTCAAGTAGATGAAAACATGAAAAATCATATTTATGCAATATTCATATATAATAAAGTGTTTAACTGTGTATGTAGTGTAAATATTGCACATTCCAATGCTCTTCACATAGGGAAACATGTTCTAAGTATTTTAAATAGCTTTATATATTTATATATTACCTAAAAATAATTTATTTAAGAATATATAGAACATATTCTTCTAAGTGAAGCACATTGGAATGTGAAATATTCATAATTCAGGTCGGGTTTAGCACATTTGAATAAACATGATCATTCTAGAGTGAGAGTATAGGTGTTTTTTCTAGATAACGCGCTTCATTGAAGTCTACGGAAGAATACGTTAACCCGGTTGTGATATTTGAAGTTCAACTCTTTGTGAGTGTCTCATTGACAATAAGCCATGGTTTGCATGATATATAATATCAGCGCACATGCGTCAATACTTAGGTGCCCTGGGCATGTATTATACATATTAGTTGCACCCATCCAACAATACTCAAAATGGAGGTATTGTTGCTGTTTTATATTATGGTCAATATAGAAAAAAAGTACTACATATGAAAACTGCAATTTTATTTTGTACATCATTAAGTGTTTCTTTTGCAATAAAATAGGAACTATTTTTAATGATACGTAACAATTCAATAGCTTTATTTAATCAGCAGAGCACTACAAAACATTAACCATTGCATATTTTGAAAGCTTTACCTAAATTAATTTGTGGTTACTTAGTAAATTGCTAAATGGAAACAATGTTTAAAAGCAATAGCTAAAGGCGATCATTATCCACTTATGTGTGGACAATGCACTGCTTAGGAAGTCATTGTGAGCTACTAGGCCCAAACCCTTGCTTCAAGCAAGTCCTATACCTCAGTGCTTTGTGTTTAGCTAACGTTCTATACACAGTTGCAAGCAAATGAAAATATCACACATCAGCATGACATTCTCGTAATATGTAATGGCTACACTATATTTAGCTCATTTTATCATTGCATTGTGATTGCGTTTTGCAAGTTGATGCTCGGAAATTAAAGACTGTTTTTGCCTGCAACTAGGTACTATAATTACCACTTCATTTCACTGTGTTTGTGGATAGTTATGACATTAGATTTACTGAAGTTTATGAGCCTTTAAGTTAAGTGTAAACTTTCTGTAATTGAGTTAGTGAATTGTACAGAGTACATTCATATTCTTAAATTAGAATTTAGTCATTTAGGAAAATGTTAATGATAATGGCATATTGAAATTTGTCATTAGCAAAGAATATTGATATAGATGCTGGTAAATGTGTTCTTAAAATACGATTAATGAGTAGGATATAAATATAACTTGGTCACGTTTTAGCCCTAGGATAGTTGCCAACCCTAGGAAAGACACTCATACTTTTTGACAGGCCCATACTCTCTAAGACACTCTCTCAAATGCAATAACATTTGCTGTTCAGCATAAATTCTCTGTCAAGCAAAAAATGGAATATTAATTTAGTTTGTCAAGGGCACAATAAGCGAGATACCTTTTGTCAGCCGCATATTATCTGACAAATGAATAGCAACAAAGAATGCAGCACTCCACGGAAGTCTGAAACCCAAGTGATTCTGAATAAAAATAACAATACAAATCTGGCTAAAAAATGTATACTATGTAAAAAAATAAAAGCTATATAAAAAATATACCAGCAACGTTTAGTTCCAGAAGTCCTAAATAATGTCCTGTAAAATTCTTTCAGGATTTCCCACTGTGATATTGGAGCCTTTTTTTTAATGCTGCAGTATAGCTTTAAGTCACAACATAAGTAGACATTGGCATATTGTCTCCGACAGTTGGTGCAAAACGTACAAAACCTTTACCAATTCAGGCCTAGATTAGGAGTGTAGGGCAAAATTGCCAGCAATTCCAGTGGACGCAAATGTGCATTTGCATTGCCTGGAAGCTTTGCCCAATTGAGAGCACGCTTCAATAGGCTCCAAAGAGATCCTCTGTCTCATGCCGTGAGACATGGCAAAGATCAGGTTGAATTGTGGTGATGTCTGTCCGCCTCCTCAGAGCAGGCGGACAGGTTATGGAGCAGCGGTCTTCAGACCGCTGCTCCATAACTTGTGTTTCTGGCGAGTCTGAAGGCTCGCCAGAAACACGGGGCGTCAAGCTCCATACGGAGCTTGATAGATATGCCCCATTATATATATATATACACATATACATATATATTTACTGTAAAAACACAGTCCCCATAGACTTCAATGCAAAGGCATTTTTCAGTGCCCCACATCCCCTCACTTTAATCCTTTATAACTGCTTTGTGTAGTTATTTTTTAAAAAAAAATAAAGATGCTCATATTTTTCATTTTAAGAAAAGAACTGTCCACTTTATTTGGGGAGCTATTGGAGCCCATTTTTTTTTTTTTTTTTTATAATTCAGAGGTCTGACCTCTGGTTAACTGTGCTAAGCGCAAGGTGCTCCTGCGAGCTCTTGGGAGCATTAACCAGTCACTTGTAATGGCTGGTTGTTTAACATGCACCCGTAACACATTTGCCCCTTTACTTGCGCTCTTTAAAATATCGCTCCACTTGTAATTTAGCCCACAATGTTGTTATTTACAAGTTATTGTAGCAGTTGGATTCCTCCCCGGCATTAAGAACCAGTATTGGCTGATGGTTAGCAATGAAGGTGCAGCTCTAATAATCAATAGGTTATAAAACTATTCCAGAGTGGGCTCTTACTAGGGCAGGACTGGGAATAGAAAGCTCTTATCAAGGCCGGACTGGGAATAAATTTGGATACCAGCCCTATTTCTATTGAATCAGTAGAATGTGCACATCTCATTTTTCTCAAAGAGGATTACTGGGATACTCCTCCATCCAATATTTTTTCAGAATTATATTATATTTGTTTGTATTAAAAAAGAAAATTGCCAAATTGTTGTTATGCACCCTACAACCCAATTGTATCAATTAAAGAGACAGTCTAGTCAAAATTAAACTTTCATGATTCAGATAGGGCATGCAATTTTAAGCAACTTTCCAATTGACTTTTATCATTACATTTTCTTTGTTCCCTTGGTGATATTTTTGAAAAGCTAAACCTAGGAAGGCTCAAACTGATTTCTAAACCATTGAAAACTGCCTCTTAGCTCAGAGCATTTTGAACATTTTTCACAGTTAGACAATACTAGTTCATGTGTATCATATAGATAACATGTGGAGTTATTTAGGGGTCTGTACTGATTGGCTAAACTGCATGTCTGTCAGAAGCACTGAGATAAGGGGCAGTCTACAGAGGCTTAGATACAAGGTAATCATAGAGGTAAAACATATATTAATATAACTGAGTTGGTTGTGCAAAACTGGGGAATGGGTAATAAAGGCATTATCTATCTTTTTAAACAATAACAATTCTGGTGTAGACTGTCCCTTTAATCACCCCTTTAAATTGTAGCTTTCTAGCCCTGCTGCTTCAGTCCACCGGGAAATCTCCAGGTATCCTGGTAGGTCAATCTGGCCTTAGCTCTTATATATACATACTTTGATTAAAAAATATAACTTTCCTACTGATACAAAGGTTTTAAAAGGGTTAAAATGGATACATTATATGCAAGGTGTTTGAATGTAAAGGGCTCCAGTGTGTGTGTATATATATATATATATATATATATATAATAATAATAAAAAAAAAAAACACAAATAACCCAAAATAATTCAACACACAGACATTAATGTCTAAACTGTTGGCAACAAAAGTGAGTTCACCCCTAAGTGGAAATGTCCAAATTGGGACCAAAGTGTCAATATTTTGTGTGGCCACCATTATTTTCCAGCACTGCCTTAACCCTCTTGGGCATGAAGTTCACCAGAGCTTCACAGGTTGCCACTGGAGTCCTCTTCCACTCCTCCATGACGACATCACGGAGCTGGTGGATGTTAAAGACCTTGCGCTCCCCCACCTTCCATTTGAGGATGCTCTACAGATGCTAAATAGGGTTTAGGTCTGGAGACATGCTTGGCCAGTCCATCACCTTTACCCTCAGCTTCTTTAGCAATGCAGTGGTCGTTTTGGAGATGTGTTTGTGGTCGTTATTATGTTGGAATATTGCCCTGCGGCCCTGTCTCTGAAGGGAGGGGACCATGCTCTGCTTCAGTATGTCACAGTACATGTTGGCATTCATGCTTCCCTCAATGAACTGTAGCTCCCCAGTGCCGGCAGCACTCATGCAGGCCCAGACCATGACATTCCCACCACCATGCTTGACTGTAGGCAAGACAAACATGACTTTGTACTCCTCACCTGGTTGCCACCACACACGCTTGACACCATCTAAACCAAATAAGTTTATCTTCCAGTAATCCATGTCCTTAGTCTGCTTATCTTCAGCAAACTGTTTGTGGACTTTCTTGTGCATCATCTTTAAAAAAGGCTTCCTTTTGGGACGACAGCCATGCAGACCAATTTGATGCAGTGTGCGGCATATGGTCTGAGCACTGACAGGCTGACCCCCCACTTCTTCAACCTCTGCAGCACTCATATATCTATTTCTGAAAGACAAGCTCTGGATATGACGCTGAGCACATGCACTCAAATTCTTTGGTCGACCATTGCGAGGCCTGTTCTGAATGGAACCATTGTATGGTCTTGCCCACCATGCTGCAGCTCAGTTTCAGGGTCTTTGTAATCTTCTTATAGCCTAGGCCATTTTTATGTAGAGCAACACTTTTTCAGATCCCTGAGAGAGTTCTTTGCCATGAGGTGCCATGTTGAACTTCCAGTGACCAGTATGAGAGAGTGTGAGAGTGATAACACCAAATTTAACACACCTGCTCCCCATTCACATCTGAAACTATGTAACACTAACGAGTCACATGACACTGGGGAGGGAAAATGGCAAATTGGGCACAATTTGGACATTTTCACTTAGGGGTCTACTCACTTTTGTTGCCAATGGTTAAGACATTAATGACTGTGTGTTGAGTTAATTTGAGGGGACAGAAAATCTATACTGTTATAAAGGCTGTACACTCACTACTTTACATAGTAGCAAAGTGTCATTTCTTCAGTGTTGTCACATGAAAAGATATAATAAAATATTTACAAAAATGTGAGGAGTGTACTCACTTTTGTGAGATACTGTATATATATATATATATATATATATATATATATATATATATATATATATATATATATTTATGTTGCACTATATTGTTAAACATCCGACAGTCAGGAATTATTGAGACCAACCTATTTAGAAAACCCACATCTGGGAACACAATATTGGAATATAATTCATGTCATCCCCAACACACACTACAAGGTATCCCAAAAGGTCAGTTCATGAGGGCAAAAAGAAATTGTACAAGTCAAGAGAGCTATTTAGAACAAGCTAATATTATGATAAAATGTTTGAAAGAAAGAGAGTATAATGATGACACTATTGAAAAAGCAAGAAGGGAAGTAGATCAGATTCCTAGAGAGGACTTGTTGAAATACAAATCCAAGACAGCCAGAAAAAATAGAAAACAAAAACCAAGCTTATAACAACTTATAGCGAACAATATGGGAGTATATGTAAGATAATCAGGGAATGTATTCCAATTTTACATGCTGATCCTCTAATGAAGAAGATAGTTAAGGAAGGATGTGACTTTGGCCCCAATTTATCAATCAGCCCCCAGCACGGAGGTGTCAATCAACCCGATCGTATTCGATCGGGTTGATTTCCGGCGATTCCTGTCCGCCTGCTCAGAGCAGGCGGACAGGGTTATGGAGCAGCGGTCTTTAGAACGCTTCATAAGTTGTGTTTCTGTCGAGTCTGAAGACTCGCCAGAAACACGGCCCTTCAAGCTCCATACGGAGCTTGATAAATGGGCCTGCTAATCTCAAGAAAAGGTAAAACAATAGGAAATTATGTATCTCCTTCAGATCTTCCAAGAGCAACCAATACATGTTGGTTAACATCACATAAAGGTTTCTTCAAATGTAGAAGGAACATATGTAAAACCTGTGACCATATGGTAGAATGAACTAACTTCAAATCTAATAGTACTAATCGTACACATAAAATTAATTTTTATATTAATTGTTCAACAACAAATGTAATATACTTACTTACATGCAAGGGCTGTTCAAAACAGTATGTAGGAAGAACTAAAAGACAACTGAAAGATAGGGTATTGGAACATATTAGATCAATCGAAGACCCTAAATCAACCACTCCAATAGCGGAACATTTCAGAGAATTTCATAATTCTAATTCAGCTCTGTTAGAGCTACCAGGTATTGACCATGTCCCCCACTGGAGAAGAGGGGACAATAGAGAGAATACATTTAGTCTAAGAGAGTTTTTTTTTGGATTTTTACGTTAAATACATCTATTGCCTATGGCTTACATTTTTGAAAAGGATATAGACTTATATGTATAATACTATTCTTAAAATAGAGACTTGGTAAAGATAAATACAAATATGATACACAAACTCGTAGAATTTCCCAAATGGGGCATATTTGTAATTTTATTGTAATTGTTAAATGCAAACAGACCCATGTTTGATTAACTTCAATACCCTATTAAGAGATATACGGTAACTCTTTAAGATATTTAAAAATGGGATATATGTGTGAAATTAAACATATGAATTATCAACAGTACACAATATAAGAGTAGTATATTGGAATCATGCACACACATGATTGCTACAAAGTCCAGAAAATACTATGGCATAGAAAATAGGGAAATATATTTAAATGGCCCCTTTTTTTGACAAACCATTATTAATTAAATTTTAAAATTAATTTATGATACTCTATGTGGATGGTAGACACTCATATTTGTGTATCCTTATCATTCTAACCTATATTTTGTATATAGAGATATAAATGTTCTCCCTTTGTATATATTGATAGCATAGGAAGTATCTAACAAATAAGGGTATGTACCTTTAAATGAAAATGTGAATAAAAGTCAGAAGAGGCTGTGGCTCCCATATGCAGTGAACAAGTGCATTGGGCACGAAACATGTCTGCTGGGAGCACGGCTTTACTTCCTCTGCTACATTTTGTTTATGCTATTTAGCATATGTTTTTACTTTTTTGGAATAAAGGCTTGCTTTTTACAATATCCTGGTGTATAAGGTTGGTGCTTTGGACTTTCTTGTTTGCTATATGATTCACAAAGTGCTTTGGACAGATGCACTACCATTCAGCATAACCTGCCAGTAGCCGGCGTCTGATGTCACTCCCCACTCTCCCATGTGCCGCTTGAAGCGTGTGTGAAGGAATGAGTGCACGCTGCTTACTACTCTGTTTGTAACCGACTTACATTATATACTGGGCTTCAATTTACACTGGTTTCTTTTTACAACCACTCCTTCAGGAACCTTTTCCCAGTGTAAATTGAGAGCCACCTGTATATATTATATATATATATTTATACTCCAAATTCTCCATGCACTCACTGCCAGCTGTGTCACTCTTAATGAGCCTGGCTGTCTACTCTCCAATATTCACAAACAATTCCAAAATATGAGCGCACTCGCAGGTCTTATTTTTCACAATTTTTTTTTAAAGTTTTATTGAAGATATTAGAATACATAATCCATCCACAAAGTTAAGTCAACGTTTGGGCTTGTCATTTAAGACTTTTTCAAGACCAGTTTATCTAAACAAAGAAGAACCATACATTAAATGCAAATTCACATATTTACAAAGATACACCAAAGTGTTCACTAAACTCATAAACAATTCTATGAATCTCCCATTGCGATGCTTTACCCAACATCACTAATTCCACCGTATTTTTAAAAACATTCAAAGTATTCCTTGTTCAGTGTGTATTGGCCGATACATATGTATCTGACAGCAATTCCTTTTCCACACTTAAAATCACTTTTTATGAACTGGGTGATAATCGCTTATGCAGATGACATATTGTTGCCAAACTTCAAAGTGTTTGCTTTTCAAACTTATAACATATCATAAACTTTGCAACATCTTGTTGCTACATGTGAGTAGACATTTGTAGCTAGTCTATCCACTGAACTATATCTGGTTGTTTATTAATTTGAATTATCTGTATATTACAAACCAATAAATAAAAACATGACTATACCCCACTTATATAATCTTGTTTTTCCATTGATACTGTATTATTTCTTACGGGAAGGTATCTTTAATTTCTTACGGGAAGGTATCTTTAATTTCTCTGTCAGGTTCACCTTGAAAGGTCATCCCATTACACCTTAGTTTAAACTTCTGACTCAGTTATGGTTGCTATAGTAACAAAATGTCGCCAAAAAAAAGTTAAAGATGTTAAAATAAACATAGCATTGAGCAATTTATAGCACCACCAATAAGTGCCTTATATGCACAAAGCATACAATGTATACATAATTCTTGTGAGTTGTCAATTAAGAGGCTTAGGGTATTTTTAGGACCAGGGTTTTGATCCTGTGTGTGCCTAATCAATACTGGTGGGGATTAGTAGTGATTATCAATTGAGACAGTAATTATTGCACATCTACTGGGGTCTGCTCTCTCAACAAACTCATACATCTAAAAAAAGGAAACACATTTATTTAGACAACTGTTATAAATGTGTTATCATGCATGCTATTGTGTCCTTACACAATACGTAAATCTAATATGGTAGAGCAACATGGGATGATTTCATTTACAAGTCCAATTATTGCAATCTCAGCATCAATCATTTCCATTCCTCAATCTTTACATGTCATTGCTATAAGCAAAAAACATAAATCAACCTACTTTAGCCACAATGTCACTGCTTTGTTGATATCCTAGGAGTTACTCACAATGGCTCAAGGCAATATGAATTCCATATAACAAATGGTATGTTACTAATGTATGTTAATGGTACATTCATAACAAAAGCAGGACATTCATAACAAAAGCAGGATTCTCTTCAAGTGAAATCTGAAAAGAAAAAGCCTGAGGAAGTTGTCTATAAATATATGTCAAGATATACAGTATGTGTTCCTTTACAAATATATAATGATCTAAATATGAGTAAATATCAACTTTAAATGATATCACTTTATATGTATTTGTGTAAATATGTATACAAATAATTTTACGCATCAGTTGACATATATAGTAACTTAAGTGCAAATATCTGCATATAGAAGAATCTATATATCTCTCTTCAAATATGCATACACACATACATAATAGATCATTGAAAAGTCCATCTATACTGGCATTTTTTCACTGGTGTAGAGAACTTGGGGTATAGATATGCAAGTTATTTATAAAATAGCATACCTTTTTTAATTTAAAGATTTATTTAAAACACAGAATCCCTCAATCATATGCAGTACTGCTATAACCCGGTCTTAAGTGATGGAAAACGGTCCCCTTTATAAAATGAGATCTGGAATGTTAGAGATATTTAAGATGGAGTTTAATGTATCAGTTTTAATTAAGATGCTCTGTAACTTACTTTTTAATATAGATATAAAATTAAAATTACCCTCACTACGCCACCCACTTCAAAAGTAAATTTTTCTGTGAGCTAAAGGTTTGAATTGTTCTCCAATCAAGGCTTTTCCCTTTGGGCACCTTTTGAGGCCCATTTATCAAGCTCCAAGTGGAGCTTGAAGGGCAGTGTTTCTGGCGAGTCTTCAGACTCGCCAGAAACAGCAGTTATGAAGTAGCAGTCTAAAGACCGCTGCTCCATAACCCTGTCCACCTGCTCTGATGAGGCGGACAGGATTTGCCGCAATTCAACCAGATCGAATATGATTGGGTTGATTGACACCTCCCTGCTGGTGGCCGATTGGCCGCGAGTCAGCAGGGGGCGGCGTTGAACCTGCAGCTCTTGTGAGCTGCTGGTGCAATGCTGAATACGGAGAGCGTATTGCTCTCTGCATTCAGCGAGGTCTTGCGGACCTGATCCGCACTGTCAGATCAGGTCCGCAAGACCTTTGATAATTCGGCCCCTTTGTTGTAGCTAGTGCTCTGATTGGACAACAAATTGTTAGCTTACAGGTAAATTTACTTTTGAAGTAGGAGGCAGAGCGCAGGGTATTTGAATTTCAATCTATATTAAAAATTAAGTTATAGCGCATCTTCATTAAAACTGGTGAATTAAACTCTATCTAAAATATCATTAACATTCCGGATATGTTTTTATCAAAAATAATAAAAATGATTCCTATTGTAATACCTGTTTTAGAAAAAAAAAAAAAAAAACATAAACAGGACAGTTTACCATTACTTTAAACAGGTACTGAAGTATAATAGATAAATTATATATGAGCAGTCTTACCAGACCTCACCAACACAAAACATATTGTTACTTTCTGCATAGTAAAGCTGGTATAGGGCTACCAAATCCCTCTCCTCTGAAGTTATGGTAAGTGAAAATAAAGATGAAGTGGATGAATGTAATTTGGGAAGTTTGTTGAGCTGAACTACAGCTACATGAGAGAGAGCGAGAGAGAGAGAGAGAGAGAGAGAGAGAGAGAGAGAGAGAGAGAGAGAGAGAGTGAGAAAGAGCGAGTGAGAGAGAGTCTAAGTCTAAAAAGCAGATCAGAAAGAAAAACTAAAAGGCAAAGGGCCAGATTACAAGAGGAGCGGTATTTAAAACTCCAGCTTGCATGCTAACTCCACTAGAAGTAAGGTTATTGCACGATTCAGGTAATGCTTGTATTATAACCGGATGCATGCAAAAAGCTGAACTTCAAATATTGCGATTGTGTTAATGTATTCCCCTATAGAGTCAATGAAGCAAAAAAGTTGAAAATAAACCTTACGCTACTCGCGTGTAAACCCAATCCCATATTCTCAAGTGTGCTAACCCGACATGAAAACCTAACATTACTAAAATAAAAAACCTAACATTACAAAAAAAATTAAAATTACAATTAAAAAAATTAAGAAACACTAACATTACAATTTTTTTTTAAAAAACTACAATTAAAAAAAATAAGAAACACTAACATTACAAAAAAATTTAAAAAACTACCATTACAAAAAATAACAAACAAAATTATCCAAAATAATAAAAATTATTCCTATTCTAATAATCCGTTTTAGAAAAAAAAAAAAAACACCCCAAAATAAAAAACCCTAATCTATAGTAAACTACCAAGGGCCCTTAAAAGGACTTTTGTAGGGTATTGCCCTAAAGTTAACAGCTCTTTTGCAAAAAAATAAAAACAAACACCACCCTAACATTACAAACCACAAGCACCCCAAAACCCACAAAATAAAAATAAACCTAATCTACCCATTGCCCCAAAAAGGGCATTTGTATGGGTATTGCCCTTAAAGGGGCATTCAGCTCTTTTTTGGCCCATTAAAAATGAATAATGCCTAATCTAATAAGAAACACACCATAATAAAATAAATCCCATTACAAAAAAATAAAAAACAAAATTATCCAAAATAATAAAAATTATTCCTATTCTAATACACCATTTAAAAACAACAACAACAACAACACTGCATAATAAAAAAAAAACCTAATCTATAATAAACTACCAATAGCCATTTGTAGGTCATTGCCCTAAAGTTAAACAGCTCTTTTGCTAAAAAAATAAAACAAACACCATCTAACATTACAAACCCCCACCCCCCTAAACCAATAAAATTAAATAAACCTAACTAAAAAAAAATCCTTATCTACCCATTGCCCTGAAAAGGGCATTTATATGGGCATTACCCTTAAAAGGGCATTCAGCTCTTTTACTGCCCTTAAAAGGGCATTCAGTTTTTAGGATTAGGATTATTCCTAGTTTCTTAAATCCTATTGGCTGTTCAAATCAGACAATAGGGTTTAAGCAGCTCTAATTCCTATTGGCTGATTTTAATTTTTCAGCCAATACAAATGCAATGTTACAACAATATAAAAGGGGTACCTTGCATTGTTTCCTCAGTGTGCGGTGGACAATCACATGAAGAGGACCTCCACATTGGACCAATGGACCTCTGCCTGGACCTCCGCGCATCGACCGCTCCGCTTCCGCAGGGATGAAGAAGATGCCGGTCCCATGATGGATGAAGATGGAGCCACCTGGATGAAGATCTTTCGCCGGACTTCAGCAACTGACAGTACCGATTTTGGGGTTAGTGTTAGGGTTTTTTGTTTTTTTGGGGGGTGTTATTTTTTTAGATTAGGGCTTTTAATGGGCCGAAAAAGAGCTGAATGCCCTTTTAAGGGCAATGCCCATACAAATGCCCTTTTCAGGGCAATGGGTAGATTATTTTTTTTTAGTTAGGTTTTTATTTTGTGGATTTGGGGGGGTTGTAATGTTAGGGGGTGTTTGTTTTTATTTGTTTGCAAAAGAGCTGTTAACTTTAGGGCAATGCCCTACAAAAGGCCCTTTTAAAGGGCCATAATACCCAAATGTTTAAACAATTGAAAGTGATGCAGCATAGCTGTAAAAAGCTGACTAGAAAATATCACCTGAACATCTCTATGTAAAAAAGAAAGATATTTTACCTCAAAAGTTCCTCAGTAGCCACCTCCCATTGTAAAGGATTTCTAAGCAGCATTTTAGTGTGTCTGTCCTGGGACATCTGAAGGGATGAGCATCGTGCACTCTCATCTTATTTCACCAATCAGGTAAAGGAAGTTTACAATGAAATCTCATGAGAGTCAAGTCAAATCTCATGAGATCACAGTAAAAGTTCATGACCTCAGCACTGCTGATGCTGATTGGCTGCTGTTCATTTCTTCATTTTTTAAATTTTTTTACCTGCAGCTGGGAGCAGTTGAGTATAACTTTTTACACAGAACTTACTCTGCTGAGCTGAGGAGATTGTGCGGTAAAATATCTTCCTTTTTTACATAGAGATGCTCAGGTGATATTTTCCTGTCAGCTTTTTACAGTTATACTGCATCAGTTTCAAGTGATTTAGCATATGAGTATTATGTCCCTTTAAGGGCCATTTGTAGTTTATTATAGATAAGGTTTTTTTTTATTTTGGGGTGTTCGGGGTATTAGAATAGGAATAATTTTTATTATTTTGGATCATTTCGTTTGTTATTTTTTGTAATGGTAGTTTTTTTATTTTTTGTAATTGTAGTTTAATTTAGGTCTAATTGAATTATGTTAAAGTTAGGGGGTGTTAGGTTTAGGGTTTAATATAGTTTAATTTAGGTTGTTGCGATGTGGGGGCCAGCAGTGTAGTGGTTAATAGGTTTAGTTAGTTTTGGCGATGTGGGTGTACGGCGGTTTAGGAGTTAATAGGTTTAGTTAGTGTCGGCAATGTTTGGGAAAGGCGGTTTAGGGGTTAATAGGTTTAGTTAGTGTCAGCGATGTTGGGGAACTGCGGTTTAGGCGTTAAAATAGGTTTAGTTAGTGTCAGCGATGTTTGGAAACTGGTTTAGGGATTAATAGGTTTAGTTTGTGTCAGCGATGTTTGGGAACTGCGGTTTAGGGGTTAATAGGTTTAGTTTGTGTCGGAGATGTCAGGGAACTGTGGTTTAGGGGTTAATAGGTTTTATTAGTGTTGGCAATGTCGGGGAACGGCGGTTTAGGAGTTAATATGATTATTTAGTGATTTAGTTAGTGTCGGCGATGTCAGGGAACTGCGGTTTGGATTAGAACAATGAAAAATTCCGAATATCAATAAAGAATGGGTCCGAAAATTCGGAAATTTTTCGGGATTTTAGTTATGGTGCTGATTCGAAAATTCTGATTCATTAGAATCTCAGAATCGGCCAAAATTCATCCGAAAACGAAATTCAGCCGAAACGAAACGTACATATCTAGCACGCACAAACACCTTTTCACTTGTGTGTAACTGTTAGTCCACAACTCATAATGTGACCCATAATGTTTCTCACGCATTTAAGAAATAATGATCATGATATATTAACTAGCTTATATTGTATTATATTACAAAACCATAATGAGATAGCTCTCTCTTTTACCTCTGTTATTGCTCTAAACACAGTCTTTGAAGTATAAAAGAGCAATAGATAAAATGCACTAATGAGTTACAGGATCTTGTGGCAGCGATTCAGTTATTATTGCCAGTGATCACAATCCCCAAAATATCTACTATTTATACCCCTGAAGATTCAAATTGTTACCTCCTAAAACACCCAGAAATTGGTATTTGCCTTGCTAATCATGCAATTTTATAATCCCAAAATGAAATGCTCATGATTAACGAAAAACAAGATAGCAATAACGTGGGTTTAGTGATTACATGACAGGTTGAAGGGTCTTTATATTGATTGATCCTTTTTAATAATGTATACACTGCAGATCCCATGATGAAAAGAGCTGCAAATTGTCAGCAATGCACATTTGTTATTGTCTCAATTGCCATGTTCAGCTAAGAAGAACGGACTGTAACTATGTACTTAACCCAGTATTGATCTTTTATATTCCTTTATTAGTAGATGGTAGAAATCTTTAGTAAAGAACTACAGAAATCATCCTTCATAATATATTTATTCTTATCTTTTTCTTTCAATTTTTCATTCATTCATGCTGTAGTCAATATTCCTTGAATATTTATCTCTTTGACTTGTGTGCCAAAGAATTAGTTTTGCTTCCAGTGAGCATTAAAGTGAGAGAGGAAAACCACAATATTAATACATTATTTACAAATACATTTATGTACTAGTTTGCACATAAAAACATCTGCTTGCATTTTAGTATCACAGTAAATACACCACTTAAAGGGACATGAAACCCAATTTTTTTCTTTCATGATTCAAATGGAGCATGCAATTTTAAGCAATTTTCTAATTTACTCCTACTATCAAATTTTCTTTGTTCTCTTGCTATGCTTTGTTGAATGAGCAGCAATGCACAACTGGTTGCTGACTGAACACATGGGTGAGCCAATGAAAAACAGTAAATATATGCAGCAACCAATCAGCAGCTAGGACCTAGGTTCTTTGCTGCTACTGAGCTTTCCTAGATAAACCTTTCAGCAAAGGATTACAAGAAAAGGAAGCAAATTAAATAATTGAAGTAAATTGAAAAGTTGTTTAAAATTGCATTCTTTATCTGAATCATGAAAGAACATTTTTGGGTTTTATATCCCTTTAAGAGTAACAACACTATATTCTAATTTGCATGCATCGCTCAAAATTATTTAAAATGAATGGAAATACAATATGTCTTGGGATATTGAGCTTGAAGCAACATTCTAATATGTTATAAACATTAAAGGGGCATGAAATCCACTACTTTGATCATTCAGACAGGTCATGTAATTTTGAACAACTTTCCAATTTATTTATATTACTAGTCCTAAAGCCCGTTCACACGGGCCATTTTTTGCAGGGTACAGCAGTCCCAACCCTTGCGCTCTCTCCCTGCCCCTCTCTTTTGCTCTCTCTCCCCCCTCTCTTTTGCTCTCTCTCCCCCCTCTCTTTTGCGCTTTCTCTCCCCCTCTCTTTTGAGATCTCTCCCCCCCCTCTTTTGCACTCTCTCTCTCCCCTCTCTTTTGAGCTCTCTCTCTCCCCCCTCTCTTTTGCGCTCTCTCTCTCCCTCTCTTTTGCGCTCTCTCTCTCCCCCCCCTCTTTTGCAATCTCTCTATCCCACCCTCTTTTGCGCACTCTCTCCCCCCCTCTTTTGCGCTCTCTCTCTCCCCCCTCTTTTGCGCTCTCTCCCCTCTATCTCTCTCTCCCCTCTCTCTCCCCCTCTCTCTATCTCTCCCCCCTCTCTCTCTCTCCCCCTCTCTCTCTTTCTCCCCTCTCTCTCCCCCCCTCTCTCTCTCCCCTCTCTCTCTCTCCCCCCTCTCTCTCCTTTCTCTCTCCCCTCTCTCTTCCTCTCTCTCTCCCCTCTCTCTCCCTCTCTCTCCCCCCTCTCTCTCCTTTCTCACTCCCCTCTCTCTCTCCCTCTCTATCTCCCCCCTCTCTCTCTCACTCCCCCTCCCCTCTCTCTCTCTCCCTCCCCCTCCCCTCTCTCTCCCTCCCCTCTCTCTCCCCCTCCCCTCTCTCTCTCCCTCCCCTCTCTCTCTCACTCTCACTCCCCCTCCCCTCTCTCTCTCACTCCCCCTCCCCCTCTCTCTCCCTCCCCCTCTCTCTCTCCCTCCCCCTCTCTCTCTCCCTCCCCTCTCTCTCTCCCTCCCCCCTCTCTCTCTCTCCTCCTCCCCCCTCTCTCTCTCCCTCCCCTTCTCTCTCTCCCTCCCCCTCTCTCTCTCCCTCCCCTCTCTCTCTCCCTCCCCCCTCTCTCTCCCCTCTCTCTCTCAATCCTCCTCCCCCCTCTCTATCTCTCTCTCTCCTCCCCTCTCTCTCTCTCCTCCCCTCTCTCTCCTCCTCCCCCTCTCTTTCTCTTCCCCCCCCTCTCTTTTGATCTCTCTGTCCCCTTTCTTTTGCTCTCCCTCCCCCTCTCTTTTGCTGTCTCTCCCCCCCTCTTTTACGCTCTCTCTCTCCCCCCTCTTTTGCGCTCTCTCCCCTCTATCTCTCTCTCTCTCCCCTCTCTCTCCCCCTCTCTCTATCTCTCCCCCCCCCTCTCTCTCTCTCTCCCCCTCTCTCTCTTTCTCCCCTCTCTCTCCCCCCTCTCTCTCTCCCCTCTCTCTCTCTCCCCCCTCTCTCTCCTTTCTCTCTCCCCTCTCTCTTCCTCTCTCCCCTCTCTCTCCCTCTCTCTCCCCCCTCTCTCTCCTTTCTCACTCCCCTCTCTCTCTCCCTCTCTATCTCCCCCCTCTCTCTCTCACTCCCCCTCCCCTCTCTCTCTCTCCCTCCCCCTCCCCTCCCCCCTCTCTCTCCCTCCCCTCTCTCTCCCCCTCCCCTCTCTCTCTCCCTCCCCTCTCTCTCTCACTCTCACTCCCCCTCCCCTCTCTCTCTCACTCCCCCTCCCCCTCTCTCTCCCTCCCCCTCTCTCTCTCCCTCCCCCTCTCTCTCTCCCTCCCCTCTCTATCTCCCTCCCCCCTCTCTCTCCCCTCTCTCTCTCTCTCCTCCTCCTCCCCCCTCTCTCTCTCCCTCCCCTTCTCTCTCTCCCTCCCCCTCTCTCTCTCCCTCCCCTCTCTCTCTCCCTCCCCCCCTCTCTCTCCCCTCTCTCTCTCAATCCTCCTCCCCCCTCTCTATCTCTCTCTCTCCTCCCCACTCTCTCTCTCCTCCCCTCTCTCTCCTCCTCCCCCTCTCTTTCTCTTCCCCCCCTCTCTTTTGATCTCTCTGTCCCCTTTCTTTTGCTCTCCCTCCCCCTCTCTTTTGCTGTCTCTCCCCCTCTCTTTTGCTCCCTCTCTTGTGCTCCCTTTATCTCCCCTCTTGATCTCTCTCACCTTTCTTATCTTTTCCCTACCGCCTCTCTCCCCTCTTTTGAGCTGTTTTGAGCTCTCACTGCACAGCCTTTCACGGGCCGCCTGGCCCCGCCCCCGCACGGCCCTCGCGCTCGGCCACGCCCCTTCACGCTCGGCCACGCCCCCGGCCACGCTCGGTCACGCATACTTCTGCTCTCACTGAGCAGAGACTTAGGGACTCTCAAAGGCCAGGTGTGTTTGTCCTCGTGCTGTGCTGTCTACTGCGCATGACAGCTTCGGACAAACACACTTGGCCTTTTATTATATAGGATAAAATTTGCTTCATTCGCTTGGTATTCTTTAATGAAGGACCAGCAATGCACTCCTGGGAGCTATCTGAACACATCGGGTGATCCCATCACAAAGGGCATATAAGTGCACCCACCAATCAGCAGCTAGCTACGAGTAGTGTATTGCTTCTCCTAAACCTACATTGGCATGCTTTTTAACAAAGGATACAAAAAGAATTAAGCAAATTACAGAATAGAAGTCAATTGGAAAGTTGTTTAAAATGTATTCTCTGGGGCCGATTTATCATTGTCTGTCCGACATGATACACTGTAGTGTATCATGTCCGACAGACATCGCTGAATGCCGACAGCATACGCTGTCCGCATTTAATATTGCACAAGCAGTTCTAGTGAACTCCAATCGGCCGTTAGCAGGGGGTGTCAATCAACGATCGTATAGGATCGGGCGGATTGCAGACCGCAGCCTCAGAGGCAGTGAACCAGTTATGAAGCAGCGGTCTTAAGAATATAACTAGTTAGTGAAAGCTTTCTTTTAATGTATTTTATTGACGTTTTATTTAATTTTTTTTGCCAACATGCACATTACTTCAATAGCAGCAAAACATTTAAAAGAATAGATATTGTTAGATGAGATAAGATAAAAAACATACTTATTCTGGTGCCGTACACCTTTCAGATGTGCTTGGTATTGTTCAACGGAATTTAGAACCATATTGCAGACATTACATGTGTAGCTGTTTCTTAAAGCTATAAAAAAAAACATAAGAGGAAAATGTATAAGTAAGAGGTCATAGAAAATGTAAAAACTGATGAATACAAATACAGCAGGATAAAGAAATGATGCAGGATAATACATATAAACAAGTCAGAAATCACAGAAATAATCTATAGCAAACTGTGTTCCACCTTTGCACAAGAAAATGCTTCCTATTTTGACAAAATGTTCTTGTTTGCAGAGGTAGGGTGTAGAGGAGGGATCTCATTGTCCTGGAGAAAGTTGTGGATTTATTTTTGACTGAAAATAAGAAATAAAACACGCACTACGCACACTACATGTACACCACACACTACGCACACTACACACTACGCACACTACACACTGCACAAACTACAGACACTACACACTACAGACACTACATGCACTACACACACTACAGACACTACGCACACTACACACTGCACGCACTACACACTTCAGACACTATGCACACTGCACACACTACGCGCACTACACACACAAGCCAATAAGCACACTACACACACTACAAACACTACACACACACACTACACCCTCTACACACTACACACACTACATACACTACACACACTACACCATCTACACACTACATGCACTACGCACACTACATGCTCTACACACACTGCATGCACTACACACACTACATGCACTACACACTACAGACACTATGCACACTACACACTTAATACTACAGACACTACCCACACTACACCCTCTACACACAACACACTACACGCACTACACACACTACATGCACTACACACACTACACACAACAAACACTACACGCAATACACACTACAGACACTACGCACACAACACACACTAGACACTTCATACTACAGACACTACCCACACAACACCCTCTACACACAACACACTACGCACACTACATGCACTACACACACTAAATACACTACACACTACAGACACTACACGCACTACACACACTACACGCACAACACACTACAGACACTGCGCACACTACACACACTTCATACTACAGACACTACCCACACTACACCCTCTACACACTATGCACACTACTTGCACTACACACATACTACATGCACTACCCACACTACACACTACACACACTACATACACTACACACTACAGACACTACACACACTACACACTTCATACTACAAACACTACTCACACTACACCCTCTACACATTACACACACTATGCACACTACATGCACTACACACTACAGACACTACACACACTACATGCACTACACTCTACAGACACTATACATACTACACACTTCACACTACAGACACTACACACACTACACCCTCTACACACTACGCACACTACACGCACTACACACACTATGCACACTACACACACTACATGCACTACCCACACTACACGCACTGCACACACTACATGCACTACACACTACAGACACTACTAGTCATACCCCCCAACTGTCCCGATTTTCGCGGGACAGTCCCGATTTTAGGGGTCTGTCCCCCTGTCCCGGGTTGCTAGCCATCTGTCCCGATTTGCCTCAGGCATTAAAAAAAAAAACATTTTTTTTTTAATTCTGTTGGGCCCATACTCAGAAGCAGCTGGCTTTGCTCTCACTGGGTTAGATACCTGTTAGATTCTCTGTGGAAAAGGAATGGTGTGTGGGTTAAACATGAGTAAGAAGGTTGTATACACTCTGACCACGGGTAATGGTGACCCTCTCTAACCTACCTCTGGTAGTGATGATGTCTAACCTCTGGTGATAATACTAGCATGCCTTCAGTTTTATACAATGAGCAGTGCTAATACCAGGGTAACAAACAGTGACAGCCGCAGACTACCAGCTAATGTGCTTGCCAACCCCAGGACCCCATACAATGAATTACAGATACCCATATATGATGTAGTGTGTGTCTATCTGTATCCATAACTGTGTGTGTGTATCTGTATGTATAAGTTTATGCTATGTAGTTGTAGTGTGTGTGTGTCTGCATGTATAAATGTAAGCTATGTAGTGTGTGTATGTGTATCTGCATGTATAAGTGTATGCTATGTAGTGTGTGTGTGTGTCTGCATGTAAAAGTGTATACTATATAGTGTCTGTGTATCTGCCTGTATAAGTGTATGCTGCATGTATACGTGTATGCTATGTAATGTGTGTTTGTGTATCTGCCTGTATAAGTGTATGCTATGTAGTGTGTGTGTATCTTCATGTGTAAGTGTAAGCTATGTAGTGTGTGTATCTTCATGTGTAAGTGTATGCTATGTAGTGTGTGTGTATCTGCATGTATAAGTGTATGCTATGTAGTGTGTGTGTGTAAGACTTTGGTCTTATGATTTTTTTAGCCCCGCCCACCACATTTCAATGGTTTGCCGCGGGGAGGGGGGGGTGTCCCTCTTTTGAATTTTGAAATGTTGGGAGGTATGCACTATACACTTCATACTACAAACACTACCCACACTACACCCTCTATACATTACACACACTACGCACACTACATTCACTACACACACTACATGCACTACACTCTACAGGCACTACGCACACTACACACACTAAGCACACTACACACACTACACGCATTACACACACTACATGCATTTCACACTAGCCTACACACACTATATACACTATGCACAACATATTACACGCACTACACACTACATACTACACACACTACATGCATTACACACTAAAGAGACTTTGCACACTACACACTTCATACTACAGACACTACACACACTACACCCTCTACACACACTACGCAAACTACACACACTACATGCATTACACACACTACATGCATTACACACACTACATGCATTACACACTAGCCTACACACACTATACACACTACGCACAACATACTACACGCACTACACACTACATACACTACATGCACTACACACTACATATTACTCATACTACACACACTACACACTACACACACTACATACATACTTTAGGGTTATGGAGATGCGTTTGAAATCCCAAAATATTACATTTGTAAATAAGGACTAGGGCTAGATAATGTGTGGAGAGGTATTTTGCGCTCACGCTCGCATGTTAACTCCGCTAGAAGTAAAGTTGAAAGTAAAAAGTTTTTGCATGCACACTTTTCAGACGCACGCAAAATGAATATAGCTTTAACAAGTCGTGCAAACTTGATCATATATTTTCCGCTAACCAGACATGAAAATATGAATATTTCACATTCCAATGTTCTTCACATATTTATTCTTAAATAAATATATATATATATATATATATATATATATATATATATATTTATATTTTTGGTAAAAATAAAATATATACAAACCTATATATAGATGATAATATATAGGTATAGAAATATATAGGAATACTTATAACATATTTCCCTATGTGAAGAACATTGGAATGTGATATATTTACAGTTAATACATAGTTAAACACTTTGTGAAATATGAATATAGCATACATATGATTTTACATGTTTTCAGCTACTTTACTGTAAAGGGCTTTAATACATATACATATATGTCTATATATGCATACATATGTTTTTATGTGTTTATATGTGTATGTCTGTAAATACATATATACACATAGAAATACATAAATACACATGTACACACATACATATATATATATATATATATATATATATATATATATATACGTATATATATATATATATAAACACACTCACATATCAAGTAAGGGTCCTCTTTTAATAAAACAAAAGAAAAAAAACCTAACAAAGGCTTTAAGAAAGCTCATTTATTGTCCAGTTGATATGGACCTTTTACAAGAAAATATGAAATGAAATACAAGCTATCAGACTGCGAGTAAAGATTGATTGTGTTGCTAAGATCTCCTCCCCCAATTTCTCAAAGCTGTCATATTGCCATTAAATAATAAGTGACGTGCAGCCATTGCATGAAATACACTGGTCTATAAATCATACTAGCTGTCAAGGACATTCGTTTTCCTGTCACCTCCTGGCTGCCTATTATACCAAAAGAGTTATTGAGGCATTAGGCCTGATGTTGATATTTGAACAATACACAACTATATTGTTGGCTTTGGAATGAAAACAGTATGTCATTTAATTGAAGGGGTCTATTTTTACATACCATCAAAATTTTGTGTAAAAATGTTTTAAAACAACTTTTCTTAATAATTAGTTCTTCCTGTCAAGCAACCAATCAGAATTATTCTTAAAATGTGCGTGGGTTTCAATATCAATGAATTAAGAACAGGACATATTATCAAAATTGACGTTAAAATGAGCCATTATGGGATATGTTATTAAAGGGAAACTAGAATCAAAACAAACCTGATTCAGACAAAGGGGCTGAATTATCAATGTCTGTCCGACATGATATGCTGTCTGCATTTAACATTGCACAAGCAGTTCTGGTGAACTGCTTGTGCAATTCCGCCTCCTGCAGATTTGTGGCCAACTGGCCACTAGCAGGGGGTGTCAATCAGCCTGATTGTATAGGATCTGGCGGATTGATGTCCGCAGCCTTAGAGGCAGCGGACCAGTTAAGGTGCAGCGGTCTTAAGACCACTGCTTCATAACTGCTGTTTCCAGCGAGCCTGAAGGCTCACACGGAAATAGGGGCATCAGTAGCCATTCGGGCCTTGATAAATCGGCCCCAAAGCATGTAATAAAAAAAACAACTTTCAAATTTACTTCCGTTATCAAAATATGAACAGTATTTTTTTAAATGCAGATTTTATGAGGCACCAGCTCTTACTGAACATGAGTGTATGCTGTATAAGCATTTTGTGATTTGTTGATGGATGTCACATGATACAGGGGGGGCAGGTAAAACTTTAGTAACTTTGACATTTGTCAGAAAAAATATAATACTCATTTAAAATTTAGAATATGGGCACGATATTCAAAACCTTTCCACTCAGGCCAGATATTCTAAGAAGTCTCGACGGTACCGCAAGGCCCTGAAGTATATTTTACAATGTAGTGCTTTTTTGTTTGTTTTTTTATAAATGAGCTTTATTGAAAAGTTCCAGGTTCAGTACAGAAATTATATTGCACAGAAGAGAATAAAGTGATAAAAGTCTTTTCTTCACCTAAAAAAGGTGGTGCAGCATCTTCTGTGTAGAAACCAGATAAAGAGAACTGTGATTAAGTCCTGGTAACGAGGCGACAGCCTCACTTCACGAGGTTCTTATTGCTTCCAGGCTTTTGTCTTTTTCAAAGAGTGAGTCATTGTAAATAGAATAATTAAAACATATCAATTATTAACAAAGATATAAGAATGATGACGTGTCATACATTTTTCATCTAACATTGTCTCATAACATCAAACTATTAAAAAGGATAAACAATAGTATAACCCATCGGCTTTCCAACTCTCATGGTGTAGGGGGGTAATGGGGAAGGGGAGGAGGAAGGGGAAAAAAAGGGGGGGGATCGGGGTAGGGGGAAAGAAGTGGATCCTGCACTGTCTGGCAATGTGTGATTGGCATTGAGTGTCCCGGTTATTGGCTGCCATTGTTCCACAGCTCAGTCATGGCTATGTGAGCATCTATGTTACCGGTCAGACGATTATGATATTTTTCTAGAATTAGTAATTACGTTACTTGGTTGTGCCAGTCCTTGGGAGTATTAGGGGGTTTCCATTTTTTGGGAATAAGTTTTTTTAGCGCTATTGAGCATACATTCAGTAAAGAAGATTCGATTTTGTTTCTAATTTTTGGGATGTATTGAAAGAGGAGAACGTCTGGTAAATTTGGTATAATAATGCTTGGTTTATCCGAGATCACTCCGAGCACCTCGATCCAAAAGGAGCGTAGTTTAGGACAGGACCACCATATGTGTGATAATGTCCCAGTCTCTACGCATCCCCTCCAGCAGCAATAACTTATGGAGGGGAGTGGTGATCTGTGTAGTCTCTGTGGGGTAAGATACCATCTGCATTGCAATTTTATTAGCATCTCCTGTGTTGTGGCTGATGAGGATGCTCATTTGGTTAGATTGAAAGTCTTGAGCCATAATTTTGCATCCAGATCCAATCCAAGCTCATTATGCCATGATGTAATGTATGTAGGTAGTAGGGTATCATTTGGGATTAGTAGGATTTTATATATTAGAGAAATAGAATGTTTAGGAGTATGGACCATTGTGCATAACTGCTCAAATGGCGTTAGACATCTAAGTAGGGATTTTCTATTTTTGTGATGGGATAAGAAATGGGAGAGTTGATTGTATCTAAACCAGGATAATTGAAGATATGGGTGTAGTTCTTATAACCTATGTTGGTCAATTAATGTGTTTCCCTTGGAATGAATCGGAGAGAACCCCATTAGTTCTAACTCTTGCATGTGGGTGAGAGTATAAGGAAAACATTAAGTTAGTGAATGTCTGGCCAAAGCCCATCTCCTCTAATGTCCGATGCAGTAAGGCCCAGTTGACTCTGTCGAATGCCTTCTCTGCGTCTGTAGAGAAGAGCACCAGAGGGATATTTTTTTTTGGCTAGTGTGATGAGTTGTAGGATTTTTGTGGTATTGTCCCTGGCTTCTCTACCAGGGACAAATCCAACCTGGTCATTAGAGATTAGATTTCACCACTGCTTTTTATTATATTTAGAACCTCTGGCAGTCCTCCATCGTCAAACTCTGGATGGAATCCAATTAGGAGGACAGAAGCTAGTACTATCATTGTATGCAGAAGATTTATTTAAGATAAAAAAAACAAAAAAAACAAAAAAAACATGCAGAAGATTTATTACTTTTTTAAGTGATTTAAAAATGAATCTACCCAGATTACTAGCTGACATCCTCCTTTTTGGCTCTATTTTGGGATATAGAATTAACTCGACAAAATCTGAATTATTATGGTTTTATAAATCGGACAATAGTAACATTACTCATTCCCTTACAGAGACCTCATCAATTAATTACTTGGGTATAAGACTAAGTGCAAACCCTCAGGACTGGTATAAGTTAAACTTCCCTAAATGTTTCAATGACTGTAAAAAGAAGCTAGATGACTGGTCCAATATTCCAATATCCCTCTAAGCATGCGCCACTTTAATTAAAACCATATTGTTTCTGAAATTGCTATATTTCATACAAAATATCCCGGTATTTATATTCAAATCAGATATTTAAAGCTGCAATAAAGCCTGCTCTAGGTTTGAAGGTGTAATGTAAATGATCCGATTAAACAGTATTGTTTGGAAATAAAATTTACATGTGTCAACAGAAACTCAACCTCGTTTGTTACAATACAATAGTGAAATTAGGACAC